>NW_027986964.1:0-202 GCF_054177405.1 Leptonychotes weddellii
CATCCCCACCCCCTGTCGAGGGCTCTCTTCCCTACGTCACTGTTGCCCAGAGTGGGTCCAACAAACACCACTTCCTCGGAATGTTAAAAGAGTTCTACAGAGACCAAGATCCCATGGCTAAATAAGATTAACAAAGGGTTAAACAAAGCAATCCAGTCCATTTCCTGCAGGATTTGTCAGAGCCTTTCTAGGGCGTTCTATA
>NW_027986965.1:0-202 GCF_054177405.1 Leptonychotes weddellii
GCTCCATGAAGTCTGTCCCTTCCAGCTCGCTGGGACCCTCGGGCCACAGTCAGGCCGTCCTCTTTACTAGTTGCCAAAACTGGGCCTTCATGCGAAGTCCTATTAATTTGGTTTAATTTTTATGTCCCTGAGAGGATTTCAAGGCCAGCTGGACCCCTTCCCCTGTGGACAGGTATGAAGTGTGTTCCCACAGGAAGCACCC
>NW_027986966.1:0-202 GCF_054177405.1 Leptonychotes weddellii
CTTTCAACCCAATTCTCCCTCCTGAAAATTGCAGCGGTGCCCACTGTTTGACTTGGTGTTCGGATGTCAATACTCTGTCTCTTCTCACTGACATTCTAGACATGCATTTCTGTGGACTTAATCTGAGTTTTCTGGTGCTGTTCACCGCTCACCACCCTCACCTAATAAATACCCTAGGGAGTGGTTGCATTTTGACTCCGCC
>NW_027986967.1:0-202 GCF_054177405.1 Leptonychotes weddellii
AACCTTTTTTTTTTTTTATTCTTATGTTAATCCCCATACATTACATCATTAGTTCTAGATGAAGTGTTCCATGATTCATTGTTTGTGCATAACACCCAGTGCTCCATGCAGAACGTGCCCTCCTCAATACCCACCACCAGGCCAACCCATCCTCCCACCCCCCTCCCCCCCAGAACCCTCAGTTTGTTTTTCAGAGTCCATC
>NW_027986968.1:0-202 GCF_054177405.1 Leptonychotes weddellii
ACAGCATCAACACAGACAACTCTGGAAAGCTCTTGAAAACTTCCCCCTTCCCGTTGAAGAATTTTCCACCTGCTGCCCTCATCCTCCCACCACAGGAAAGGATTCTTCACTTTTTGCTGGGCCAGGACCCTCTAAGATCCCTGCAGGGCACAGAGAGTCAGGAGGGCAGGAGCTAAGGGGGCAGCTGCACCTCCCTGAAGGG
>NW_027986969.1:0-202 GCF_054177405.1 Leptonychotes weddellii
AACGGGGATGTGAGATGCCTCAGGAGACTCTCACACAGAGGGAGGGTGGGGTCAGAACACTTCCTGAATGTGAATACGTAGGTTCCATTCCAAACTCTCATGCAGCCTAGACCTTTCTGGGCATGTCTATTCATTTAAATGATCCAGATTCATATTTTTAAATACCAAAATAATGGTAATGCGCTGATGAGATACCTGTGTC
>NW_027986970.1:0-202 GCF_054177405.1 Leptonychotes weddellii
TATGATCCAGCAATTGCACTACTGGGTATTTACCCCAAAGATACAAAAGTAGGGATCCAAAGGGGTACGTGCACCCCGATGTTTATAGCAGCAATGTCCACAATAGCCAAACTGTGGAAAGAGCCAAGATGTCCATCGACAGATGAATGGATAAAGAAGAGGTGGTATATATATACAATGGAATATTATGCAGCCATCAAAA
>NW_027986971.1:0-1052 GCF_054177405.1 Leptonychotes weddellii
CATCATCAAGACAGTATGGTACTGGCACAAGAACAGACACATAGATCAATGGAACAGAATAGAGAGCCCAGAAATGGACCCTCAACTCTATGGTCAACTAATCTTCGACAAAGCAGGAAAGAATGTCCAATGGAAAAAAGACAGTCTCTTCAACAAATGGTGTTGGGAAAATTGGACAGCCACATGCAGAAGAATGAAACTGGACTATTTCCTTACACCCCATACCAAAATAGACTCAAAATGGTTGAAAGACCTAAATGTGATACAGGAGTCCATTAAAATCCTAGAGGAGAACACAGGTAGCAATCTCTTTGACCTCAGCCGCAGCAACTTCTTCCTAGAAACATTGCTAAAGGCAAGGGAAGCAAGGGCAAAAATGAACTATTGGGACCTCATCAAGATAAAAAGCTTTTGCACAGCAAAAGACAACCAACAGAATGGGAGAAGTCAACAAAACCAAAAGACAACCAACAGAATGGGAGAAGATATTTGCAAATGACATATCAGATAAAGGCCTAGTACAAAATCTATAAAGAACTTCTTAAACTCAACACCCAAAGAACAAATGATCCAATCAAGAAATGGGCAGAAGACATGAACAGACATTTTTCCAAAGAAGACATCCAAATGGCCAACAGGCACATGAAAAAGTGCTCAACCTTGCTCAGCATCAGGGAAATCCAAATCAAAACCTCCATGAGATACTACCTCACACCAGTCAAAATGCCTAAAATTAACAAGGCAGGAAATGACAGATGTTGGCGGGGATGCAGAGAAAGGGGAACCCTCCCACACTGTTGGTGGGAATGCAAGCTGGTGCAGCCACTCTGTAAAACAGTATGGAGGTTCCTCAAAAAGTTGAAAATAGAGCTACCCTAGGACCCAGCAATTGCACTACTGGGTATTTACCCCAAAGATACAAATGTAGTGATCTGAAGGGGTATGTGAACCCCGATGTTTATAGCAGCAATGTCCACAATAGCCAAACTATGGAGAGAGCCAAGATGTCTATCAACAGATGAATGGATAAAGAAGATGTGGTATATATATAC
>NW_027986972.1:0-202 GCF_054177405.1 Leptonychotes weddellii
AAAGACATGTATCATATGATCTCACTGATATGAGGAATTCTTAATCGCAGGAAACAAACTGAGTGTTGTTGGAGTGGGGGGTGGGGTGGGAGGGATGGGGTGACTGGGTGATAGACACTGGGGAGGGTATGTGCTCTGGTAAGCGCTGTGAATTGTGCAAGACTGTTGAATCTCAGATCTGTACCTCTGAAACAAATAATGC
>NW_027986973.1:0-202 GCF_054177405.1 Leptonychotes weddellii
TCCCCCCCAGGAAGATGACCGCTCTGGGCACAGCTGGAAAAAGTCAGGCACGGGGTGACACCGGGCTGGAAGACACACTCACACACTCACACACACCCCACACTCACGTGTATACACACCCACAGTCACATCCATGCACACACACGGACACACATTCCCATCCTCACACACTCCCACTCCCACGTAGTTACACACACACTCA
>NW_027986974.1:0-202 GCF_054177405.1 Leptonychotes weddellii
CTTCTTCTTCTTTTTTTTTTCTTAACATATATTGCATTATTTGTTTCAGAGGTACAGATCTTAGATTCAACAGTCTTGCACAATTCACAGCGCTTACCAGAGCACATACCCTTCCCAGTGTCTATCACCCAGTCACCCCATCCCTCCCACCCCACCCCCCACTCCAACAACACTCAGTTTGTTTCCTGCGATTAAGAATTCC
>NW_027986975.1:0-202 GCF_054177405.1 Leptonychotes weddellii
CATGCTTGGCTCCAGCTTCCCACACAACCTGTGTGCAGTTTCACGCCCTCTTGCCTCTGTGGATGCCACACCCTTTGTCTGGATCCTCTGTCCCCCTCTTCATCTTGTCAACTTCTATTTGCCTGGAGTCTTACCTTCTGGGAAGTTTTTTCCAGTCTCTTCCCTGGTCTGATTAGATGTCCCTTCTCTGTGTCCCCAGCAG
>NW_027986976.1:0-202 GCF_054177405.1 Leptonychotes weddellii
GAAAAAATAAAAATTGGTTTATCATAGACAATGTTTAGTTTGTGGACCCAACTTAGGTTTGGTCTTTTTTTTTAAACCCATTCTGGTAATCTTTTTTTTTTTTTTTTTAATTTTTTTTTTTATTCTTATGTTAATCCCCATACATTACATCATTAGTTCTAGATGAAGTGTTCCATGATTCATTGTTCGTGCACAACACCCA
>NW_027986977.1:0-202 GCF_054177405.1 Leptonychotes weddellii
GGGCACCTGGGTGGCTCAGTTGGTTAAGCGACTGCCTTCGGCTCAGGTCATGATCCTGGAGTCCCTGGATCGAGTCCCGCATCGGGCTCCCTGCTCAGCAGGGAGTCTGCTTCTCCCTCTGACCCTCCCCCCTCTCATGTGCTTGCTCTCTCTCATTCTTTCTCTCTCAAATAAATAAATAAAATCTTTAAAAAAAAAAAAA
>NW_027986978.1:0-202 GCF_054177405.1 Leptonychotes weddellii
CTCTCTATAAATGTCTTATTTTCCTTTCAGACTCGTTTTAAAAGAAGAAGCATCTGATTACCTTGAATTGGACACAATTAAAAATCTTGTCAAGAAATATTCACAGTTTATAAACTTCCCTATTTATGTGTGGAGCAGCAAGGTAAATCTACACTGATAAAATTTATATGTATTATGTGGGTCTATATTTTTTTTTTTTAAA
>NW_027986979.1:0-202 GCF_054177405.1 Leptonychotes weddellii
GCCTGGGTGGCTCAGTTGGTTAAGCGACTGCCTTCGGCTCAGGTCATGATCCTGGAGTCCCTGGATCGAGTCCCGCATCGGGCTTCCTGCTCGGCAGGGAGTCTGCTTCGTCCTCAGACCCTATCCCCTCTCAGGTGTTCTCTCTCTCTCATTCTCTCTCTCTCAAATAAATAAATAAAATCTTTAAAAAAAAAAAAAAGAA
>NW_027986980.1:0-202 GCF_054177405.1 Leptonychotes weddellii
ACGTTACACAACAGAATATGAATGAAGAAAACATTTTCCTGAAAAGGTGTGCTCTAGACTCTGGTTCAGGAACTGGCTAGGGCCAGGGGCAAGACCTCTCTCGCTAGGTCTTGGAAGGGGAAGCTGCAGACACCGGAGCCTGAGAGAGTGCGGTAGGGTCGAGGATCAAGCGATGGAGGAGGCGGACTTTACTTTCAACACA
>NW_027986981.1:0-202 GCF_054177405.1 Leptonychotes weddellii
CCAGGGGCACCTGGGTGGCTCAGTGGGTTAAGTGTCCAGCTCTTGGTTTTGGCTCAAGTCATGATGTCCTGGGTGGTGACATCAGCCCCAGGTCAGGCTCTGTGCTCAGCGTGGAGTCTGCTTGAGATTCTCTCTTCCTCTCTCTCTGCCTCTCCTGCTCAGACTCTCTCTGAAATAAATAAATAAATCTTAAAAAAAAAAA
>NW_027986982.1:0-1052 GCF_054177405.1 Leptonychotes weddellii
CCCCATCCCAGATTTCCCCCCTCCCTTCATTCTCTGGAAAGCTCTAATGTAAGGCGCTCGCTAGGTGGGGGGAGCGCTTCTCCCCACCGGCTCGGGTAGGCGAGATCCCCAGAAGCCCCCTCCGGGGGACCTCCGTCTGCGGGGGCCGCTGCCCGGGACCGCGCTGCAGGCGCGGGGGAAGCGCCTAGGTCCCTTTAAGGTGTCGCGCTCTCCGAGGTGCGGGCAGGCAGCCGCGAGCCGGCGCGGGTCCCGCAGCCCGCTGGAGAAGTCCTACCGCCCTCCTCTCCTCCCGCTCGCGAGCCTCCGGGTGCCTGCCCGCCCTCCGCCCACCGCACACCGACCCGCCATGCGGCCGTGAACCATGTCCGCCTCTTACGCCAAAAACGGGCGGGCCGACGCGCCGCACTCCCCCACCTCTCAGGTACCACCCCCTCTTCCTCCCGCCCCCCTCCCCCCTCCCCCCCCGCCCCGGCGGCCCGAGCGCGCCCCGCCTTCCTGTCGGCCACGCGGGGCCCCCAGTCCCGGCAGTCGGCCGCGCCGCTCTCCCACCCTTCCTCCGCGTCCCTCTCTCCTCCAGCTCCTCCTCTGTCTCCTCCTCCTCTTCGTCCTCCTCCACCTCCTCCTCCTCCTCACCTCGTCGGTCTCAGCGCTCCCGCTCTGGAGCCCGCAGCCTTCCCCAGCCGATGCCGGGCACTCGGACCCCGCACCCCGAGAGTCTTTGTTAATGGATGTGGTGGGTGCTCGCGGGCTGCTCTTTCCAGGCATCTTTTCAGCCGTCGAGGCTTGTGGTGGGTGGGTGGGGGTAGAGGCTGTATGTGGGGACCGCGGAGGAGACTGGGCTGCGGGCTCTGGGAGACCCCCGGGAGCTGGTCCGGAGGCGGACTCTAGCCCGGGGTGGTCGCCCGGCTCCACGCTTCGGTCCTCACCGGCTTCTCTCTGGCCCCGTGTGTCGAGTCCAGGTGGCCCGAGGCACCACGACCCGGAGGAGCAGGTTGAAAAGATCCGATGGCAGCACCACTTCAACCAGCTTCATCCTCAGACAGGTAGGAGGC
>NW_027986983.1:0-202 GCF_054177405.1 Leptonychotes weddellii
GTTTATATATACCACATCTTCTTTATCCATTCATCTGTCGATGGACATCTTGGCTCTTTCCACAGTTTGGCTATTGTGGACATTGCTGCTATAAACATCGGGGTGCACGTACCCCTTAGGATCCCTACTTTTGAGAGATACCACAGGTTTACCAAGAGGGCAAAGAAGAAATAATGCAGGCAAAGTTGAAGAAGGACAGGTA
>NW_027986984.1:0-202 GCF_054177405.1 Leptonychotes weddellii
CCCCCGTTTCCATCCTCAGATAAATTAAAATAAGCAGATTTTTTTTAAAGATTTTATTTATTTATTTGACAGTGCAAGAGAGCACAAGCAGGGGAGAAGGAGGCAGAGGGAGAAGAGAGGGAGGGTTGTTTTTTCTAACATGCTTCATCGTTCTCACTTCCATATTCCTATTAAGACTATTCTTTTAAAATCTTAACTACAA
>NW_027986985.1:0-202 GCF_054177405.1 Leptonychotes weddellii
ACAGAGAAAGACATGTATCATATGATCTCATTGATATGAGGAATTCTTAATTGCAGGAAACAAACTGAGTGTTGTTGGAGTGGGGGGTGGGGTGGGAGGGATGGGGTGACTGGGTGATAGACACTGGGGAGGGTACGTGCTCTGTTAAGCGCTGTGAATTGTGCAGGACTGTTGAGTCTCAGATCTGTACCTCTGAGACAAA
>NW_027986986.1:0-202 GCF_054177405.1 Leptonychotes weddellii
CATGTGATAATGATTCTATTAAAGTTCATGGAGGTATGGCTATTCATGTCACTATTGCTGTGGCTTAGTTATCATAGAGGTCAAGAGCAGGCTGCCCCAAAATGTGCCACTTTGGCATACCAATATATATTTTATTTATTTATTTATTTATTTTTTTATTCTTATGTTAATCCCCATACATTACATCATTAGTTCTAGATGA
>NW_027986987.1:0-202 GCF_054177405.1 Leptonychotes weddellii
GACATGCAAAGTTGGATTCAGAGGGTTAAATCCAAATCAGATATGGAAGACTTTGGAAGTTGAAATTTTAAAAAGAGCAAAAGAAGCAATAATTAAACAAACAGTGAAATAATTTCTCAATTGTACAAAGACTTGACTCAGTTATATTTAAAAATAATCACTTTATTTGAAAAAATATCAAATATAAAATAGGGAAAAAAAC
>NW_027986988.1:0-202 GCF_054177405.1 Leptonychotes weddellii
CTTTTTTTTTTTTTAAAGATTTTATTTATTTATTTGAGACAGAGAGAATGAGAGAGAGAGAGCACATGAGAGGGGGGAGGGTCAGAGGGAGAAGCAGGCTCCCTGCCGAGCAGGGAGCCCGATGCGGGACTTGATCCAGGGACTCCAGGATCATGACCTGAGCCGAAAGCAGTCGCTTAACCAACTGAGCCACCCAGGCGCC
>NW_027986989.1:0-202 GCF_054177405.1 Leptonychotes weddellii
CAACCCAGCTTTCTTTTGGTGTCCATTAGCATGGTAAATGGTTTTCCATCCCCTCACTTTCAATCTGGAGGTGACTTTGGGTCTAAAATGAGTCTCTTGCAGACAGCATATCTATGGGTCTTGTTTTTTTATCCAATCTGATAGCCTGCGTCTTTTGATTGGGGCATTCAGCCCATTTATAGTCAGGGTAACTATTGAAAGA
>NW_027986990.1:0-202 GCF_054177405.1 Leptonychotes weddellii
ACTAAGTTATAAAAGAAGTGTGTCCTGGAAAAATGATAAAATTGTCTATTAAAATATAGATCAACTTGCCATTTGCAACGACGTGGATGGAACTGGAGGGTATTATGTTGAGTGAAATAAGTCAAACAGAGAAAGACATGTATCATATGATCTCATTGATATGAGGAATTCTTAATTGCAGGAAACAAACTGAGTGTTGTTG
>NW_027986991.1:0-202 GCF_054177405.1 Leptonychotes weddellii
ATTGTATCACGTTAATTGGTTTGCGGATGTTGAACCAACCTTGCAGCCCAGGGATAAATCTGCCTTGGTTGTGGTGAATAATGCTTTTAATGTACTGTTGGATCCTATTGGCTAGTATTTTGGTGAGATTTTTTGCGTCCATGTTCATCAAGGATATTGGTCTGTAATTCTCCTTTTTGATGGGGTCTTTGTCTGGTTTTGG
>NW_027986992.1:0-202 GCF_054177405.1 Leptonychotes weddellii
CGGGTGGAACAGGGGAGTGGAAGGTAGGGGGCTGGCTGGGGTTATAGTTAGGGTTGCTCTCTGCAAGAGATGACCTGCTGTCATCTAAGGGGGTCAGGTGATCTGCTGCCCGCCTTCCTGGTTAGGGAAGGAGGACACTGACAGGTAGATGTAGGGAGAACCAAGAATGTTATTCTAGGGAGAGGCAACCACATGGTGAGAA
>NW_027986993.1:0-1052 GCF_054177405.1 Leptonychotes weddellii
CTTACCCAAAAGAAAAGAGTAAGGACCCAAAGAAACCATGAATGAAAGAGGAGAGATTACAACAAACACCAAAGAAATACAAACAATTATAAGAACATATCATGAGCAACTATATGCCAACAAATCAGACAATCTGGAAGAAATGGATGCATTCCCAGAGACGTATAAACTACCAAAACTGAAACAGAAAGAAACAGAAAACCTGAACGGACCCATAACCAGCAAGGAAATTGAAGCAGTAATCAAAAATCTCCCAACACACGAGAGTCCAGGGCTGGATGGCTTCCCAGAGGAACTCTACCAAACATTTAAAGAAGAATTAATACCTATTCTGAAGATGTTTCAAAAAATCAAAATGGAAGAAGGAAAACTTCCAAACTCTTTCTATGAGGCCAGCATTACCTTGATCCCAAAACCAACAAAGACCCCACCAAAAAGGAGAATTACAGACCAATATCCCTGATGAACATGGATGCCAAAAATCTCACCAAGATACTAGGCAATAGGATCCAATAGTACATTAAAAGGATTATTCACCACGACCAAGTGGGATTTATTCCTGAGCTGCAAGGTTGGTTCAACATCTGCAAATCAATCAATGTGATACACCACATTAATAAAAGAAAGGACAAGAACCATATGATCCTCTCAATAGATGCAGAAAAAGCATTGGACAAAGTACTGCATCCTTTCTTGATTAAAACTCTTCACAGCGTAGGGACAGAGGCAACATACTTCAATATCATAAAAGCCATATGCAAAAAGCCCACAGCGAATATCATTCTCAATGGGGAAAAACTGAGCGCTTTTCCCTTAAGGTCAGGAACACGGCACGGATGTCCACTCTCACCACTGTTGTTCAGCATAGTACTAGAAATCCTAGCCTCAGCAATCAGACAACAACAATGCCTTTTATTCAGAAATAAAAGGCATCTGAAATTGGCAAAGAAGTCAAACTCTCACTCTTCACAGATGACATGATACTCTGTGGAAAATCCAAAAGACTCCACCCCAAAATTGCCAGAACTCATACAGGAATTCAGCAAAGTGGC
>NW_027986994.1:0-202 GCF_054177405.1 Leptonychotes weddellii
AATGTGGCTGGTTATTAGAGGGGTGGGAGGCTTAGAAAGACCTCCTGTGATGGACTAAACCAGCTGGATCACATTAAGGAACTTAATGTTCAGTTCAGCACCAGGTGATGGATTAGCTGGTTCAGGTTCCAGAATAAGGGGCCCCAGCTTTTGTGTGAGAAGAACTTCACAAAGCCCTGTGGGGACTTCAGGATAGACAGGA
>NW_027986995.1:0-202 GCF_054177405.1 Leptonychotes weddellii
GGGCTAAGTCTCTGATATCTCTGAGAGAAAGAACAAAAAGAAAAGGGAGTATTTGGACTTGACATAGGGAATACTCACTACTGAGTTCCTCTATACTCAGTAATACATGCTTTCCATGACTGCATTCTAGAATGTATAGAAGGTATAGAATGTTTTTGTATAACAATTACCAGAGAAAGAACAGTTTTTAGTATTTATTAAA
>NW_027986996.1:0-202 GCF_054177405.1 Leptonychotes weddellii
GTAATGTATGGTGATTAACATAACATAATAAAAAAAAAGGAAAGAAAAAAGAAAAAGAAAAAAAATAAAATAAAATCTTAAAAAAAAAACCTCAACAACCAAAAAAGGAATAACCCAATTAAAAAATGGGAAGAAGACATGAATCAACATTTTTCCAAAGAAGATACACAGATGGCCAACAGACACATGAAAAGATGCTTAA
>NW_027986997.1:0-202 GCF_054177405.1 Leptonychotes weddellii
AAGTTAAGATTTTAGAATATCCAATAAAGGAGTATATTTATGTATTGATATATAGAAAGGTTTCCTCATTAAGACAAGAAATAAGACATGAAAACTTGTTTACTAACAGTAAATCACTTCCCCTCTCTGAGCCACAATTTACTTCTTTGTAAAATGTAGATACATAGTGCTACTGAGATGATTAAATGGGAGTGTGGATTTA
>NW_027986998.1:0-202 GCF_054177405.1 Leptonychotes weddellii
CTGGGTGGCTCAGTTGGTTAAGCGACTGCCTTCGGCTCAGGTCATGATCCTGGAGTCCCTGGATCGAGTCCCGCATCGGGCTCCCTGCTCCGCGGGGAGTCTGCTTCTCCCTCTGACCCTCCGGACCCTCCCCCCTCTCATGCTCTCTCTCTGTCTCTCTCTCTCAAATAAATAAATAAAATCTTTAAAAAAAAAAAAAAAA
>NW_027986999.1:0-202 GCF_054177405.1 Leptonychotes weddellii
CCGGTCCATGCGGAGAAGTTGGGTAAGATGGAGCAGATGGGGGTGCCCAGGTGGCTCAGTCAGTTAAGCGTCCAGCCCTTGATCTCAGGGTTGTGAGATCAAGCCCTGCATCAGGCTCTGTGCTCAGTGGGGAGTCTGCTTGAGATTCTGTCTCTCCCTCCCTGTCTCTCCCCCCAACCCCAACTTGTGCTCGCTTACGTGC
>NW_027987000.1:0-202 GCF_054177405.1 Leptonychotes weddellii
ATCGCCAAAGGCAAGGGAAGCAAGGGCAAAAATGAACTATTGGGACTTCATCAAGATAAAAAGCTTTTGCACAGCAAAGGAAACAGTCAACAAAACCAAAAGACAACTGACAGAATGGGAGAAGATATTTGCAAATGACATATCAGATAAAGGGCTAGTATCCAAAATCTATAAAGAACTTATCAAACTCAACACCCAAAGA
>NW_027987001.1:0-202 GCF_054177405.1 Leptonychotes weddellii
GGGCGCCTGGGTGGCTCAGTTGGTTAAGCGACTGCCTTCGGCTCAGGTCATGATCCTGGAGTCCCGGGATCGAGTCCCGCATCGGGCTCCCTGCTCGGCAGGGAGTCTGCTTCTCCCTCTGACCCTCCTCCCTCTCATGCTCTCTGTCTCTCATTCTCTCTGTCTCAAATAAATAAATAAAAAATCTTAAAAAAAAAAAAAA
>NW_027987002.1:0-1052 GCF_054177405.1 Leptonychotes weddellii
TTTCCTTCCTTTCCTTCCTCCCTTTTTCCTCCCTTTTTCCTCCCTTTTTCCTCCCTTTTTCCTCCCTTTTTCCTCCCTTTTTCCTCCCTTTTTCCTCCCTTTTTCCTCCCTTTTTCCTCCCTTTTTCCTCCCTTCTTCCATGAGAATGCTTAAGTTCTACTCTCTCAGCAAATTTCAGATTTCAACTATATAACACAGTGTTATCAACTACAGTCACCCTGTCAACACATTAGATCCTTAGACCATATCCATTTTATCACTGGAAGTTTCTATCCTTTTACCAACATCTTCCTATTTCCCCCCAACCTCTGGCAACTATTTTTCTACTTTGTTTTTATGAGTTTGATTTTTTTTTCTTTATTCCTTGCTTTCTTCCACATATAAGTAATACCATGTAATATTTGTCTTTCTCTGTTTGGCTATTTTACTTAGCATAATGCCCTCTAGATTCATCCATGTTGTCTCAAATGGCAGGATTTCGTTCCCTTTTTTTTTTTTTATAAAGCTGGATAATATTCCATCATATGTATATACTACATTTTCTTGCAGGATCATGATTTTAAATGCCATCTATCTAATGATGAGTCCCCAGTTTTTCTCTCCAGTCAATATTTTGCCTCTGAATTCCAGCAAGGAGAGCCAACTTCTTACTCAATATCCGCACTGGGATATCTAATAGAAATTTCATATTTGACATGTAAAAAAACAGAGCTCTTAATTTTCATCCTCAAACTATGTCTCCTAAAGTCACCTTAAGCTCAGTAAATGATTCCATTCTTAGGACAAAACCTTAGTTTCCCTTGACTCCTCTTTCTCTCCTTCCTATCTTCAATCCAGTGGCAAATTCTCTTCATTCTACCTGATCACTTACAATCCTATTCTCCATTACCATCATGGTCCCAACACCTTCACGTTCCACCTACATTATTGTAACAGTCCTTAACTAGACTACTCACTTCTACCCTGATTTACTTACAGTAAATACTTAAAAACCTTCTAGAGCAATCCCTTCAAAATGTAATTTAGACCTCTGAGAATTAATTTCTTACTCT
>NW_027987003.1:0-202 GCF_054177405.1 Leptonychotes weddellii
ATCGAGGAACAGGAGAGGACCCAGCAGGTCATCCCCGTGAAAACAGCCATCCCCCACCCAGACTATAATCCAAAGAACCACTCCAACGACATCATGTTACTGCAGGTAAGGAAACCTCCCTGCTGCCCTTGCTCTCCTGGGTCCATACTGTTTCCTCCTCCCACTGGGACCTGTCCCCTCCCTCCTTCCCACCCTGGCCACC
>NW_027987004.1:0-202 GCF_054177405.1 Leptonychotes weddellii
GATTTTTTCCTGTTCACAGTTTTCTGTCATTCATACCTGAATAACGTTAATAATTCAGACTCACTAAGGATCAAGGTAGGTTACAAGACTATAGTTACAGATAATTGTTCAACAAATATTTGAAAGTTTTTTTGACAAAATAATTCCTATATTTCTGTAGTTCTTGATCCCTTTTCAGTTTTCTTTTGCAATTTTCAAACTA
>NW_027987005.1:0-202 GCF_054177405.1 Leptonychotes weddellii
AAACGACATTGTTGGTCAAGAAACCAGTTTCTGGCATAGCGCTATTTGTAGTTACTTTTGCTTTCTCAGAGAGACTGCAGATAATAAGATGTAAACATTAACACCTCGTGAATACAATTTAACTTCCATTTAGCTATAGCTTTACTCAGCATGACTGTAGATAAGGATAGCAGCAAACAATCATTGGAGCTTAATGAACGTT
>NW_027987006.1:0-202 GCF_054177405.1 Leptonychotes weddellii
TAGAATTGTGAACTTGGATTTGAAGGTGAATAAGCAGGTATGGGCTTATTTCCTAGCATGATTGTTGTCAGGCATCCATTAGAGAGATTTTTGGAAAGTTCTTCCAGAAATTTTCATCACCATGTGCTACGTAAAATGTAAGGTAAACATGTAGGATAAGCCTAGAGAATTCACTTACCATGTGCTTATTGTTAACAATGCA
>NW_027987007.1:0-202 GCF_054177405.1 Leptonychotes weddellii
AACCCAGTGGCACCAGGCAGAGGCGTTTAGAGTTGGGAGCCCCAGGAGAGGCTGATGGGTAAGGTACACTTCATGGCTTTGTGCTCAGATTCTGGAGTCAGGCTGCTGAACTTCTAATTCCAACATGGCCACTAATGAGCTGGGACCCTCCCACCACCTCCTTCTACATTTGAAAGGGAGGGCTGTGGAGAGCAAGCAGGGA
>NW_027987008.1:0-202 GCF_054177405.1 Leptonychotes weddellii
TATTTCAAGTTCCTTCCAAAACAAGGCCCCTGGAGCCCCCAGGTTCAAGTACGTCCCTGAGCTTGGTCCACTGCTGTCTTGTATTCATGCTTGGGTATTCGTTCACCAACTTTAAACCCCAAGACAGACGATGTGACACAGCAGGACTCCCTCTTCCGTGGCAGGAGTCCTCCGCTGACTTCAGAGGAGGTAGGGGCAGCCA
>NW_027987009.1:0-202 GCF_054177405.1 Leptonychotes weddellii
TCAAGGGCGCCTGGGTGGCTCAGTTGGTTAAGCGACTGCCTTCGGCTCAGGTCATGATCCTGGAGTCCCGGGATCGAGTCCCGCATCGGGCTCCCTGCTCGGCGGGGGGTCTGCTTCTCCCTCTGACCCTCTTCCCTCTCATGTGCACTCTCTCTCTCATTCTATCTCTCAAATAAATAAATAAAATCTTTAAAAAAAAAAA
>NW_027987010.1:0-202 GCF_054177405.1 Leptonychotes weddellii
GGGTGCCTGGGTGGCTCAGTTGGTTAAGCGACTGCCTTCGGCTCAGGTCATGATCCTGGAGTCCCTGGATCGAGTCCCGCATCGGGCTCCCTGCTCGGCAGGGAGTCTGCTTCGTCCTCTGACCCTATCCCCTCTCATGTGTTCTCTCTCTCTCATTCTCTCTCTCTCAAATAAATAAATAAAATCTTTAAAAAAAAAAAAA
>NW_027987011.1:0-202 GCF_054177405.1 Leptonychotes weddellii
AATGGGGATGTGAGATGCCTCAGGAGACTCTCACACAGAGGGAGGGTGGGGTCAGAACACTTCCTGAATGTGAATACGTAGGTTCCATTCCAAACTCTCATGCAGCCTAGACCTTTCTGGGCATGTCTATTCATTTAAATGATCCAGATTCATATTTTTAAATACCAAAATAATGGTAATGCGCTGATGAGATACCTGTGTC
>NW_027987012.1:0-202 GCF_054177405.1 Leptonychotes weddellii
CTTTCTATAAATGTCTTATTTTCCTTTCAGACTCGTTTTAAAAGAAGAAGCATCTGATTACCTTGAATTGGACACAATTAAAAATCTTGTCAAGAAATATTCACAGTTTATAAACTTCCCTATTTATGTGTGGAGCAGCAAGGTAAATCTACACTGATAAAATTTATATGTATTATGTGGGTCTATATTTTTTTTTTTTAAA
>NW_027987013.1:0-1052 GCF_054177405.1 Leptonychotes weddellii
AAAAAAAAAAAAAAGGAAGGGATCCCTCAATGCCACGAGGAGCAGTCTGCCTACCAGCTGAAATGCTTACCTAGGTCTGTCAAGAGCAAGAGAAATGTGTCACTTTATTTCCTAAGATACTATATTTTTTGAAGAACTTTAGCAACTTTGTCTTATTCCAATGAATGCAAGAAATCACTGACATTTACATCACATGCCTATACCAATTAGATGCTTTGATTTCTGGTTGAATATTGCAAGGTGAATGTGACTATTCTTATTTTATTGATGAAGAAAATGATCTAAGGAGGGGTTATCTGACTTGACCAAGGTTACACAAGAGACATAAATGCCGTGGAGAGGAGTGGAATCTTGAGTATTTTGTCAAAGCCAGCCTATGCCATTCATTAGAAAGGAATCTTTAATCTTGCAAAGCCTCATTTTATTCTTCCACAAAATGGGATAATGATAGAACCTGTCTTATAGGGTTTGGGGAGGATTAAATGAGATAACACATCTAAAGTGCTTGGAATATAGTAAGAGCTTGGTAAGTGCTGATATTTTTATCCCAGCGCCAGTAAGTGGTTGAGATAAGATTCAAACTCAATTCTCTAAAGCTCCAAAACTCATAATCTTGTCACCAGGGAGCAAGCTCTGGTGCCCAGATACCGTTCTCCTTTGTACTGCTAGTTTCATACCTTTAGAGTGTGTATTTCCCTTCTTTCCACAGCCAAGGATGCTCTAATTCTTGTGTATTTTGTGAGGCCATCGGCTTGATATTACATCTGCCACTGAAACTAACAGTGGCCATAAAGAAATATAGCTTCTTGCCATTAGAATGAGTTTTCTCCGCATCCAGGGATAGATGTTTCATCCATTTAATGCACAATGCAGTTATATAGGTCCTCCAGTCAAAATACTCCAAAATGCATATTTTTTAAAAAATAGTTAAGATGTCATACTTTTCCCTATAGTACATTAGAGCTAAATGTGCAGCAGTATTTTGCCTTTGTTTTCTTGTTCTGAGGTTACTTCTCTCTATTCCTAAGTCTCCATCTATTGGCTGTTCATTG
>NW_027987014.1:0-202 GCF_054177405.1 Leptonychotes weddellii
GGGCGCCTGGGTGGCTCAGTTGGTTAAGCGACTGCCTTCGGCTCAGGTCATGATCCTGGAGTCCCGGGATCGAGTCCCGCATCGGGCTCCCTGCTCGGCGGGGAGTCTGCTTCTCCCTCTGACCCTCCCCCCTCTCATGTGCTCTCTGTCTCTCTCATTCTCTCTCTCTCAAATAAATAAATAAAATCTTTAAAAAAAAAAA
>NW_027987015.1:0-202 GCF_054177405.1 Leptonychotes weddellii
AAGAGAATCAAAGACACACAAAAGCTTTTACATAAATGTTTAGAAGTGTTATTAATAATAGACATATAGTGGAAATAACCCAAATTTCCATCAACCAATGAATGAATAAACAATATGTTATATCCATAGAATGGAATATTATTCAGCTCAAAAAAGAAATGAAGTTACAGTACAATATGAATGAAGCTTGAAAACATCACGC
>NW_027987016.1:0-202 GCF_054177405.1 Leptonychotes weddellii
CCCGAGAAGACATCTGGGTCTCATCACAGGTACAACCAAATCTCCTTGACTGAAAACTCGTACGGGGCTCAACACTCAGTGCGCCATGAAAGGGACCAGGACAAATTCCACACAGGGCTCCAAGGCAGCTGCGGCCACACAGCCGGCCTTGCTCCGTTGCAGGGGGCTGGCCTGAACGCCCTCGGTCCCAGTCACCGTCCGC
>NW_027987017.1:0-202 GCF_054177405.1 Leptonychotes weddellii
CTCAGTTGGTTAAGCGACTGCCTTCGGCTCAGGTCATGATCCTGGAGTCCCGGGATCGAGTCCCGCATCGGGCTCCCTGCTCGGCAGGGAGTCTGCTTCTCCCTCTGACCCTCCTCCCTCTCATGCTCTCTGTCTCTCATTCTCTCTGTCTCAAATAAATAAATAAAATCTTTAAAAAAAAAAAAAAAAAAAAAAAAAAAAA
>NW_027987018.1:0-202 GCF_054177405.1 Leptonychotes weddellii
CTCTCAACCCAATTCTCCCTCCTGAAAATTGCAGCGGTGCCCACTGTTTGACTTGGTGTTCGGATGTCAATACTCTGTCTCTTCTCACTGACATTCTAGACATGCATTTCTGTGGACTTAATCTGAGTTTTCTGGTGCTGTTCACCGCTCACCACCCTCACCTAATAAATACCCTAGGGAGTGGTTGCATTTTGACTCCGCC
>NW_027987019.1:0-202 GCF_054177405.1 Leptonychotes weddellii
ACCCAGATTATAACACTTTGGTGGAAAACACACAGAAAAGTGCTATTTTAATGGTTCGATGTCATCACTTAAGAGTTCTGGGGCAGCTGAGTGAGCTGTGAACAGAAGCAGCCATCTGGGGAAATTCCTGGATGCCTGATCTTCAGAGAGCCACAACTCCATCGTCATTAAAATATAGCCTGAGACCTTCCTGGCCTCACGG
>NW_027987020.1:0-202 GCF_054177405.1 Leptonychotes weddellii
GAACACTTCATCTAGAACTAATGATGTAATGTATGGGGATTAACATAAGAATAAAAAAAAAAAGAAATTCTTTGATCAATCTTTCTTGTTTCTTACAGTAGTCTCTCTGCTCATTAAAATGGATACCTTTCATATTATATTGGTTTTCAGTAATCAAATAGTAGTTCTAATAAGTTGGGTACTAAATACTGATTAGCAATGC
>NW_027987021.1:0-202 GCF_054177405.1 Leptonychotes weddellii
ATTGCTAGCCTGAATTCCATCTCCGACATCTTGGTTATATCTGCATCCATTTGTAAATCTGCAGCATAAGTCATAATCTCTGAGTCTTTTCTGTTTTGGGGGCTCCTCCTCCTAGTCATTCTGTTGATGGGTGTTTGAGGGAATGTATAGAGTCCAAATTATTGACCAGAACCCAAGCAAGATGCACCTGTTTTCTTGGGAC
>NW_027987022.1:0-202 GCF_054177405.1 Leptonychotes weddellii
AGCAAAAAAAAAAAAGTGACACAATAGAAGGAAGACATCAAGGGGTTGATATGGGTTGGTTGGAAGGAAAGAGACAACTGAAGGCAGAAAAAGCCATGTGGAGGGCTGAACCAGGGAGGAAAGTGTTTGACATGATGAAAGCCATCTCTGCACATGGCACTTTCAGCCTCCAGCCTCCTCAAACGTATTCCACCTTGGGCGG
>NW_027987023.1:0-202 GCF_054177405.1 Leptonychotes weddellii
CCCTCCGATTTCCCCCGCTTCATTCTTCCCCTCCCGCTACCTTCTTCTTCTTCTTTTTTTTTTCTTAACATATATTGCATTATTTGTTTCAGAGGTACAGATCTGAGATTCAACAGTCTTGCACAATTCACAGCGCTTACCAGAGCACATACCCTCCCCAGTGTCTATCACCCAGTCACCCCATCCCTCCCACCCCACCCCC
>NW_027987024.1:0-1052 GCF_054177405.1 Leptonychotes weddellii
CATGAACAATGAATCATGGAACACTTCATCTAGAACTAATGATGTAATGTATGGGGATTAACATAAGAATAAAAAAAAATTAAAATTATTTTATATAGAGAGAAAGAGCATGGGGGGAGGGGCAAAGGGAGAGGGAGAGAAAGAGTCCCGAGCAGACTCCACACGGAGCGGGGAGCCTGACGTGAGGCTCGATCTCATGACTCCGAGATCACGACTTGAGCCAAAGCCAAGCCTCGGATGCTTAACTGATTGAGCCACCCAGGCGCCCAAGCACAGGGGATTTTTAAGGCAGTGAAAATACTCTGTCTGATACTATAATGGTGGATACATGTCATTATACATTTACGGAAACCCATAGAATGTGCCACACCAAGACCGAACCCGAATGTAAACTCTGGTTGATAATGATGCACAAATGTAGGTCCATCAATTGTAACACATGTCCCACTCTGGAGGGGATGCTCATAGTGGGGGAGGCTGTGCATGTGTGGGATTGTGTTAGGAGGTGGGGCCTTTGGGGGGTGACTAAGTCATGGGGGTGGGGCCCTCCTGAATGGGATTAGTTCCTTTATGAAAGAGACCCCAGAGAGCTCTCCTGTGCTCTTGCTGTTATATGAAGACCCAACGAGAAGTAAGCAGTCTGCAACCTGGAGTAGGGCCCTCACTAGAACCCGATCATGCCAGCACCTAGATCGCGGACTTCCATCAATAACGGTATTTGTTTATGCTGGATTTGGAAACTTTGAACCGAACAACAAATTGTAAAAAATGAAATTCGAAGATGTTCCTATCTACAGTATATCAGCACAGGGAAAACTACCAAACTCTAGAAGCCAGTGGTATAAGGAGGCTTAATAAGATTTAGTCATCCTCGGGCGCCTGGGTGGCTCAGTTGGTTAAGCGACTGCCTTCGGCTCAGGTCAGGATCCTGGAGTCCTGGGATCGAGTCCCGCATCGGGCTCCCTGCTCGGCAGGGAGTCTGCTTCGTCCTCTGACCCTATCCCCTCTCATGTGTTCTCTCTCTCTCATTCTCTCTCTCTCAAATAAATAAA
>NW_027987025.1:0-202 GCF_054177405.1 Leptonychotes weddellii
AAGAAGAAGAAGAAGGTTACACATGCATGTGTGTGTTTGTGTTTGTATATATTGTCATGTTGCCATTTGTGCCAACATGGATGGACTAGAGGGTATCCTGTTAAGTAAAATAATTCAGACAAAGACAAATATCATGTGATTTCACTTATCTGTAGAATTTAAAAACAGAAAAAAATGAACAAACAAAAAAAAGCGGTAACAG
>NW_027987026.1:0-202 GCF_054177405.1 Leptonychotes weddellii
ACGATGGACTCTGAAAAACAAACTGAGGGTTCTGGGGGGGAGGGGGGTGGGAGGATGGGTTGGCCTGGTGGTGGGTATTGAGGAGGGCACGTTCTGCATGGAGCACTGGGTGTTATGCACAAACAATGAATCATGGAACACTTCATCTAGAACTAATGATGTAATGTATGGGGATTAACATAAGAATAAAAAAATAAATAAA
>NW_027987027.1:0-202 GCF_054177405.1 Leptonychotes weddellii
GGGGCGCCTGGGTGGCTCAGTCGTTAAGCGTCTGCCTTCGGCTCAGGTCATGATCCCAGGGTCCTGGGATCGAGCCCCGCATCGGGCTCCCTGCTCGGCGGGAAGCCTGCTTCTCCCTCTCCCACTCCCCCTGCTTGTGTTCCCTCTCTTGCTGTGTCTCTCTCTGTCAAATAAATAAATAAAATCTTAAAAAAAAAAAAAA
>NW_027987028.1:0-202 GCF_054177405.1 Leptonychotes weddellii
CAGATATGGTTCTATTCTTTACATCTCTCTCTAGACGCTAAGCTACGGGAACATTTACAAAATGCCAACAAGGAACAAGTGGAGATTTACTTCCTGGACCGTGAATCTATGCATTTTGGATCATCAACTGCCTTCAAAAGCTGTAAAGAAATAAATAGCAATGTGAGTAGAATTTCATGTACAAGGGGATTTTTTTTTTTTA
>NW_027987029.1:0-202 GCF_054177405.1 Leptonychotes weddellii
AGATGGACTCTGAAAAACAAACTGAGGGTTCTAGAGGGGAGGGGGGTGGGAGGATGGGTTGGCCTGGTGGTGGGTATTGAGGAGGGCACGTTCTGCATGGAGCACTGGGTGTTGTGCACGAACAATGAATCATGGAACACTTCATCTAGAACTAATGATGTAATGTATGGGGATTAACATAAGAATAAAAAAAAAAGAAGAA
>NW_027987030.1:0-202 GCF_054177405.1 Leptonychotes weddellii
GGGGCGCCTGAGTGGCTCAGTTGGTTAAGCGACTGCCTTCGGCTCAGGTCATGATCCTGGAGTCCCGGGATCGAGTCCCGCATCGGGCTCCCTGCTCAGCAGGGAGTCTGCTTCTCCCTCTGACCCTCCTCCCTCTCATGCTCTCTGTCTCTCATTCTCTCTGTCTCAAATAAATAAATAAAATCTTTAAAAAAAAAAAAAA
>NW_027987031.1:0-202 GCF_054177405.1 Leptonychotes weddellii
GAGACGATGGACTCTGAAAAACAGGCTGGGGGTTCTAGAGGGGAGGGGGGTGGGAGGATGGGTTGGCCTGGTGGTGGGTATTGAGGAGGGCACGTTCTGCATGGAGCACTGGGTGTTATGCACAAACAATGAATCATGGAACACTTCATCTAGAACTAATGATGTAATGTATGGGGATTAACATAAGAATAAAAAAAAAGAA
>NW_027987032.1:0-202 GCF_054177405.1 Leptonychotes weddellii
ATTTTGTGCTCCGTGGTTCTATCACTTGCCAGAAGCGGCCGACGGAGGCCCCTCCCCCGCCGTCTATCCTCCCGAATATCGCCTCGGATTCACTTCTCCGCACGTCCTACCTTCCAGAAAGTGGTCGCTTTTCTGATGAGAGAGTTGTTGCTATTCCTTTCTTCGATCTCCTGTTGAGTTTGTAGGTGTTCAGAATGGTTTG
>NW_027987033.1:0-202 GCF_054177405.1 Leptonychotes weddellii
GGCGCCTGGGTGGCTCAGTTGGTTAAGCAACTGCCTTCGGCTCAGGTCATGATCCTGGAGTCCCGGGATCGAGTCCCGCATCGGGCTCCCTGCTCAGCGAGGAGCCTGCTTCTCCCTCTGACCCTCCCCCCTCTCATGTACTCTCTCTCATTCTCGCTCTCTCAAATAAATAAATAAAATCTTTAAAAAAAAAAAAAAACTA
>NW_027987034.1:0-202 GCF_054177405.1 Leptonychotes weddellii
AGGTTTTTTTTTTTTTTTTTAAAGATTTTATTTATTTATTTGAGAGAGAGAATGAGATAGAGAGAGCATGAGAGTGGGGAGGGTCAGGGGGAGAAGCAGACTCCCTGCTGAGCAGGGAGCCCGATGTGGGACTCGATCCCAGGACTCCAGGATCATGACCTGAGCCGAAGGCAGTCGCTTAACCAACTGAGCCACCCAGGCG
>NW_027987035.1:0-1052 GCF_054177405.1 Leptonychotes weddellii
TCTGTGCTTGTGGACCCTGCTATAGGTAATCAATAGAGAATGAACCCTTTATAGCTCTGTACCGAATGTACTTATTCTGGTTTTGTCTGTAATTATGGTTCCACAGATTGAATGTCTGAAGTTAGAAGACTTTCCATTGAAATAAAATTATTGGCTCTTTTTCCCTTGGTTGGTACATGAATGTGTCTATAACCAGAAGTAAGCTGAAAAGGATTTCCATGAATTCCAGAAATTTGGTTGGCAAACTGGACATTTCCAAAATCACTGTCCCTCTTTGAAAACTGTAGTTTGAACCATATGAAATCGTTGTTATCAACAGTTTTTGATTTAGGATATGGCAATTTTATATGCTTCATTCTAATCATACAGATGAAATGTGATTCAGATTCAGGGTGTACTTTGAGTAGGTTCTTTCTGATATAACCAAATAACCTATTTCATTCACTTATTCAAGAAATGTTTATTGAACATGTACTAAATGGCAGTAACTGGTTTATGCATGCACATAAAATGGAATATAGTGCCTGTCCCAGTGAGGCCTGTAGTCTAATGATGCAGAAAGACACATAGGTAGGCAAGTACAATGTGAATGACTAACACAATCATTGATAATTGCTCAGTACATATTCTTTTTTTATTCCCATACGGTGCAATGTGTTTAAAAAGCACACATAAGAAGCCAGTTATGGGGCATCTGGGTGGCTCAGTCAGTTACACATCCAACTCTTGATTTTGGCTCAGGTCATGATCTTGGGGTTGTGAGATTGAGCCCCATGTCAGGCTCCATGCTGGGTGTGGAGCCTGCTTAAGATTCTCTCTTCCTCTCCCTCTACCCCTCCCTCCCTCTCCCTCTCTGAAAAAAACAAAAACAAAAACAAACCAAAAAAAAACAAAAAACAAGTTCCTACAAATTTTGAAAACCTTGGAAAAATTAAGGGCATAAGTACCTCCTTCCATCCTTTAACATGTTCATATTAAGATTATATATTGGGCAGGCACGGAACATTCTCCAGAATAGATCACATCCTAGGTCATAAATCAGGTCTCAACCG
>NW_027987036.1:0-202 GCF_054177405.1 Leptonychotes weddellii
CCAAGCCCCGGGCCTGGCCCAAGCAGGTGCCAAACAAGCATGTGGGGGACAAGTGGGGTGAACTGTGACAGTGAGGTCCAGGTAATAAGTGACAGAAGGGCTTGAGAGGGAAGAGCTAAGCTACCCAGAGCAGTAGAGGGGTGGGGGGGAACCCCACATGGGCCAGGGACTTCCAGTGGGGAGGGCTGGTGGCCGTGGGGTC
>NW_027987037.1:0-202 GCF_054177405.1 Leptonychotes weddellii
CACGCAGGGAGGCAGTCATGGGATAAGGGAAAAGCAGGATGTTTGTGCTAGCAAACACCAGGTGCAGAAAGGGGACCTGAGGGTTACATTCTTTCCTAGCTCCTAACCTGTGCCCTGACCCTGGGGATCATGGGATCCTGCTCCTACTGGGCCCTTGCGTTCAATAGTCTGAGAACAGGAACGCTGTTGACCTTTCAGCGGC
>NW_027987038.1:0-202 GCF_054177405.1 Leptonychotes weddellii
AAGAAGAAGAAGAAGGTTACACATGCATGTGTGTGTTTGTGTTTGTATATATTGTCATGTTGCCATTTGTGCCAACATGGATGGACTAGGGGTATCCTGTTAAGTAAAATAATTTAGACAAAGACAAATATCATGTGATTTCACTTATCTGTAGAATTTAAAAACAGAAAAAAATGAACAAACAAAAAAAAGCGGTAACAGA
>NW_027987039.1:0-202 GCF_054177405.1 Leptonychotes weddellii
TCAACAGAATGACTAGGAGGAGGAGCCCCCAAAACAGAAAAGACTCAGAGATTATGACTTATGCTGCAGATTTACAAATGGATGCAGATATAACCAAGATGTCAGAGATGGAATTCAGGCTAGCAATTGTGAAGACAATGGCTAGAATGGAGAAATCAATTAATGGCAACATAGAGTCTCTAAGGGCAGAAATAAAAGGTGA
>NW_027987040.1:0-202 GCF_054177405.1 Leptonychotes weddellii
GCGCCTGGGTGGCTCAGTTGGTTAAGCAACTGCCTTCGGCTCAGGTCATGATCCTGGAGTCCCGGGATCGAGTCCCGCATCGGGCTCCCTGCTCAGCGAGGAGCCTGCTTCTCCCTCTGACCCTCCCCCCTCTCATGTACTCTCTCTCATTCTCGCTCTCTCAAATAAATAAATAAAATCTTTAAAAAAAAAAAAAAAAGAA
>NW_027987041.1:0-202 GCF_054177405.1 Leptonychotes weddellii
TAAAATTGTGAACTTGGATTTGAAGGTGAATAAGCAGGTATGGGCTTATTTCCTAGCATGATTGTTGTCAGGCATCCATTAGAGAGATTTTTGGAAAGTTCTTCCAGAAATTTTCATCACCATGTGCTACGTAAAATGTAAGGTAAACATGTAGGATAAGCCTAGAGAATTCACTTACCATGTGCTTATTGTTAACAATGCA
>NW_027987042.1:0-202 GCF_054177405.1 Leptonychotes weddellii
ATTCTTATGTTAATCCCCATACATTACATCATTAGTTCTAGATGAAGTGTTCCATGATTCATTGTTCGTGCACAACACCCAGTGCTCCATGCAGAACGTGCCCTCCTCAACACCCACCACCAGGCCAACCCATCCTCCCACCCCCCTCCCCTCTAGAACCCTCAGTTTGTTTTTCAGAGTCCATCTTCTCTCATGGTTCGTC
>NW_027987043.1:0-202 GCF_054177405.1 Leptonychotes weddellii
GCGATGGAGACTCTGAGTTCTCAGCAGAAGGTTCCCGCAGGGGCGGGAAGGGGAGAGGCGTCAGGCCGGCCATCACACATCCCAGAAGCCGCACCACAGGCCTCAGAAGAGGGCCGGCTAAGTGCCTCTCGATTTTTTGTTCAAGATTTTGCTTATTTATTTGAGAGATTTTATTTCTTCATTTGAAAGAGAGAGAGAGCGC
>NW_027987044.1:0-202 GCF_054177405.1 Leptonychotes weddellii
GCACCTGGGTGGCTCAGTTGGTTAAGCGACTGCCTTCGGCTCAGGTCATGATCTTGGAGTCCCTGGATCGAGTCCCGCATCGGGCTCCCTGCTCGGCAGGGAGTCTGCTTCTCCCTCTGACCCTCCCCCCTCTCATGTGCTTGCTCTCTCTCATTCTCTCTCTCTCAAATAAATAAATAAAATCTTAAAAAAAAAAAAAAGA
>NW_027987045.1:0-202 GCF_054177405.1 Leptonychotes weddellii
CCAGTCCATGCGGAGAAGTTGGGTAAGATGGAGCAGATGGGGGTGCCCAGGTGGCTCAGTCAGTTAAGCGTCCAGCCCTTGATCTCAGGGTTGTGAGATCAAGCCCTGCATCAGGCTCTGTGCTCAGTGGGGAGTCTGCTTGAGATTCTGTCTCTCCCTCCCTGTCTCTCCCCCCAACCCCAACTTGTGCTCGCTTACGTGC
>NW_027987046.1:0-1052 GCF_054177405.1 Leptonychotes weddellii
CTGTCCTCATTAGCATGGAGTTCAGGTACCAAAACAAGAAGCAGTGCATGGCCTCTGGGCACTCCAGCCAGGGCACTTGAAGGTCTTGGCCATTTCCAGAGCAGAGAGAGGCCTCAAGAGGCAAAGAGACCCTAGATGAAGGCAAACCCTCCCCTAATTAAGCTAAACAGTGAAACTAACTGGAGATTTGAGAAAGAATGAAGTCATTAGTAACTTGGAGAAGCAGCAGATCCAGAACAAATCATAAAGAGGAAACTTTCCTCGGTTCTCTCTGTGGTCATTCTTTAAGTCTGTCCCTTGCTCAAGTGCAAGCTCAAAGTGCATCAGGAAGTACATAAGCCCCCAAAATAAGATCGTCCCAGAAAAGGCCCAACTCCAGGGTACCTGTGAAAACTCAGGACCAACCAACCATTTATTTACAGTCATGGGATCTGATTAATAGTTCTACTTCTGGACAGCTGTGGGGCCAGTTACTTCAAGGCTCACCTTCCTCCTCTAAAAGATGAGAATAAAAATCCCAGTTTTGTGGGATTACTGTGAAGACTACATGCCATAATATATACGCAGCACCAAGTATGGCGTCTATTACGTTAGAAAGTATTTGATACAAGTTAGCTCTATTTTTCACTTTTCATTTTAAAAGTAATCAAAACCAGTACTAATACTAATACTAAGACCAACACTAATACTAAAGATACCACCAACGAACATTTATTATTCTGTGCCACTGGTCTGTGTCATCTCCTTCAACTTTCACAAGCAGGATGTGATTTGTTTCGTGTTCACTTTTGCCAGTGGAAAACTCGGACTCAGAAGGTTCAGTAACTTGTCCAAGGTCAACATTGAGTGAGGGGCAGAAATGGGACTAATGCTAAATGAGACCAATTCCAAAGCCTCTTTACTCTTTAATAGAAGTTTTAGGTATTTAAAGTGTACCACAGAATAGGAGCAAGATGGCGGAGGAGTAGGAGACCTAAATTTCGTCTGGTCCCAGGAATTCAGCTGGATAGGGATCAAACCATTCTGAACACCTACAAACTCAACAGGAGATC
>NW_027987047.1:0-202 GCF_054177405.1 Leptonychotes weddellii
TAGGCTATAGTTCTACAGTGATTAAATGAGTCTAAATTCTAATTTATTCCCAATGAAAAAAAGAAAGAGATTTACTCTTATAAAAGTTTATAGTTTAGTATAATGCTGTGTATAATAAAACTTACAGATTGGAAAATAATTCCAAATATATTTTGTATATTATTTTTTTTTATTCTTATGTTAATCCCCATACATTACATCA
>NW_027987048.1:0-202 GCF_054177405.1 Leptonychotes weddellii
ATCCAGCAATTGCACTACTGGGTATTTACCCCAAAGATACAAAAGTAGGGATCCAAAGGGGTACGTGCACCCCGATGTTTATAGCAGCAATGTCCACAATAGCCAAACTGTGGAAAGAGCCAAGATGTCCATCGACAGATGAATGGATAAAGAAGAGGTGGTATATATATACAATGGAATATTATGCAGCCATCAAAAGGAA
>NW_027987049.1:0-202 GCF_054177405.1 Leptonychotes weddellii
AACAGGTGCATCTTGCTTGGGTTCTGGTCAATAATTTGGACTCTATACATTCCCTCAAACACCCATCAACAGAATGACTAGGAGGAGGAGCCCCCAAAATAGAAAAGACTCAGAGATTATGACTTATGCTGCAGATTTACAAATGGATGCAGATATAACCAAGATGTCGGAGATGGAATTCAGGCTAGCAATTGTGAAGACA
>NW_027987050.1:0-202 GCF_054177405.1 Leptonychotes weddellii
CTGTTGAGTTTGTAGGTGTTCAGAATGGTTTGATCCCTATCCAGCTGAATTCCTGAGAGGAGATGATATCCAGGTCTCCTATTCCTCCGCCATCTTGCTCCGCCCCCTCAAACCAATTATTTCTGCCCAGACTCCCAAAGAACCCAAGACCTCAGGAGCTATTTTTCTCAGGAGAAGTAAATAGACTGGCATTGTTAGCCTA
>NW_027987051.1:0-202 GCF_054177405.1 Leptonychotes weddellii
CCCGAGAAGACATCTGGGTCTCATCACAGGTACAACCAAATCTCCTTGACTGAAAACTCGTACGGGGCTCAACACTCAGTGCGCCATGAAAGGGAACAGGACAAATTCCACACAGGGCTCCAAGGCAGCTGCGGCCACACAGCCGGCCTTGCTCCGTTGCAGGGGGCTGGCCTGAACGCCCTCGGTCCCAGTCACCGTCCGC
>NW_027987052.1:0-202 GCF_054177405.1 Leptonychotes weddellii
GCGCCTGGGTGGCTCAGTTGGTTAAGCGACTGCCTTCAGCTCAGGTCATGATCCCAGGGTCCTGGGATCGAGTCCCGCATCGGGCTCCCTGCTCCGCGGGGAGCCTGCTTCTCCCTCTCCCACTCCCCCTGCTTGTGTTCCCTCTCTCGCTGTGTCTCTCTCTGTCAAATAAATAAATAAAATCTTTAAAAAAAAAAAAAAA
>NW_027987053.1:0-202 GCF_054177405.1 Leptonychotes weddellii
CTCTTTTTTTTTTTTTTAAAGATTTTATTTATTTATTTGAGACAGAGAGAATGAGAGACAGAGAGCATGAGAGGGAGGAGGGTCAGAGGGAGAAGCAGACTCCCTGCCGAGCAGGGAGCCCGATGCGGGACTCGATCCAGGGACTCCAGGATCATGACCTGAGCCGAAGGCAGTCGCTTAACCAACTGAGCCACCCAGGTGC
>NW_027987054.1:0-202 GCF_054177405.1 Leptonychotes weddellii
AACGTGGCTGGTTATTAGAGGGGTGGGAGGCTTAGAAAGACCTCCTGTGATGGACTAAACCAGCTGGATCACATTAAGGAACTTAATGTTCAGTTCAGCACCAGGTGATGGATTAGCTGGTTCAGGTTCCAGAATAAGGGGCCCCAGCTTTTGTGTGAGAAGAACTTCACAAAGCCCTGTGGGGACTTCAGGATAGACAGGA
>NW_027987055.1:0-202 GCF_054177405.1 Leptonychotes weddellii
CAGTCTTCCAGCTCTCGGAGCACCCTTTAGAACACTCAGAGAAGTTCCCCGAAGCTTCTGGGTGCTGCTTGTGCTCCTCTCAGCAAGTCTGCACAAACAGTGCGTATGGGGACGTTTTGCTTCTCGGCTTCTTCGCATCTCCGTTGCCCGTGTTTAATTATTTTCCTCAGCGAGGCCGAGCCGCCCAGGGCACGTCGGGCTC
>NW_027987056.1:0-202 GCF_054177405.1 Leptonychotes weddellii
CTGGAGACTCCATTCTGGGATTACCTAATGATTTTGCCATTACTCTGGGTTTCTTCTCAATCTCTTGCCATTACTGGGTTTCTTCTCAATCTCTTCGGTATCTTAAAGAGATATTTAATGGGAAACTACACAGTATCTTACATGTACAAGTCTGTTTTCCTACTGACCAAGATATAAAGTGCCAAGGTTTTTTTTTTTTTAA
>NW_027987057.1:0-1052 GCF_054177405.1 Leptonychotes weddellii
CAGCGGTTCTCAAAGTGTGGTCCCCTGCCTCTCTCCCCCCGCCCCGCCCCGCCCCATCAGCATCACTGGGGAACAGGACAGAAATGCACATTCTCAGACTCATCCCAGACCCAACCAGAATCAGAAACTATGGGGCAGAGCCCAGCCCAGCAGGTGGTTCTGATGCAGTTCCACGCTGAGAATCACTGATGCAGTGATTAAGCCCACAGACTCCCCAGGCCCCGGTTAGTCATTGCTGGGTGACTTCAGACAAGATGCTTAACCTCTCTGTGCCTCAGATTAATCATCCACAATCTGAGAAGAAGAAGAATGTCTCCCTCTGGGTATGGCTGTGAGAGAAAATGAGATCACTTCTGTAAGGCGCTCACAGTGCCTGGGGGGAAGCACTCACTGACGGCTCTCACTCTGATTCCGGGATGCCCAGCAGGGCCCCCCTCGGACCGCACTGCTCTTCTGCCCACCCCCCCAGGTTCGGTGAACCTTTCGTGCCCACTCCTCCGTGCCTGTGCCCAGGGAGGACTGCCACCCCCTGACTTGAATCGATGCCTTCTCGTGGTTGGTTCCTACCCTGCTGCATGAGGCAATGCCCTAAACCCCTCCCTGACTCTCTCCAGCTGGAGCAGACGCTGAGTGACTCACTGAGCTTGTCATTCCAGGGCCTCTTCCCCCCACCCACATCGCCCTCCCTTCCTGCCTCCCAGCCCCACTCGTCCTCCCCCTGGAGAGTCTGCAGAGCTGGGCAGAGGCAGAGGCAGACCCAGACCCTAAGCCCCAGACATGTCCCAGGACACTGCCCTCAAGCACCAAACCGGCACTGCTACCCAGAGCGGGAGGGAGCGGGACAGGCAGAGACCTCGGGCCACACAGCAAATTCTCTCCATCCCTAGGCAGACCAGAGTCAGGTGCGTCCTAGTGAAATGAACACATCCCAGGAGGCAGGAGACAATGTCTCCACTCATAAAGATGTAATTCAAGTTTGAGAAATGGCAGTAATTTCACTGTTACTGACTGTGTGTCATCACAATTAGATCATATGCTCAGGCATTTTCGAG
>NW_027987058.1:0-202 GCF_054177405.1 Leptonychotes weddellii
CACAGTCTGTAAAGCCTCAGACATTATGGAACCAAATCTGTTTCCGCTTCTCTACAGTAACGCCAGCCAAGAAATAGAAGGTTCAAGAGTTTTGATCCCAGCCCCACCTTCAGTGTGTAATTACGGCACATTTCCTCACATCCTCGTTTTTCACGAAGTCGTGCTGTTTTCAGTGTTCCATAACAATATGGCAATGAGATGG
>NW_027987059.1:0-202 GCF_054177405.1 Leptonychotes weddellii
GGAGGGGAAGAATGAAGGGGGGGAAATCGGAGGGGTAGACGAACCATGAGAGACGATGGACTCTGAAAAACAAACAGGGTTCTAGAGGGGAGGGGGGTGGGAGGATGGGTTAGCCTGGTGGTGGGTATTGAGGAGGGCACATTCTGCATGGAGCACTGGGTGTTATGCACAAACAATGAATCATGGAACACTTCATCTAAAA
>NW_027987060.1:0-202 GCF_054177405.1 Leptonychotes weddellii
AGGGCGCCTGGGTGGCTCAGATGGTTAAGCGTCTGCCTTCGGCTCAGGTCATGATCTCAGGGTCCTGGGATCGAGTCCCGCATCGGGTTCCCTGCTCAGTGCAGAGCCTGCTTCTCCCTCTCCCTCTGCCACTCCCTCTGCTTGTGCTCTTCTGTCTATCTCTCTGTCAAATAAATAAATAAAATCTTTAAAAAAAATTAAA
>NW_027987061.1:0-202 GCF_054177405.1 Leptonychotes weddellii
AGGGCGCCTGGGTGGCTCAGTTGGTTAAGCGACTGCCTTCGGCTCAGGTCATGATCCTGGAGTCCCGGGATCGAGTCCCACATCGGGCTCCCTGCTCGGCAGGGAGTCTGCTTCTCCCTCTGACCCTCCTCCCTCTCATGCTCTCTGTCTCTCATTCTCTCTCTCGCAAATAAATAAAATCTTAAAAAAAAAAAAAAAAAAA
>NW_027987062.1:0-202 GCF_054177405.1 Leptonychotes weddellii
AATCACCAGGGAAAGCATCAGGTTCTGGACTTTTCATTCTTGGGAAGTTCTCATTACTGCTTCAGTCTATTTACTTATTATAGGTCTGCTCAGGGTTTCCATTTCTTCTGGAGTCACTTTGGTAGTTTGTGTGCTTCTCAGAATTATCTGCTTCATCTCAGGGAGCCAATTTGTTGGTATAAAGTGGTTCCATTTTTGTTTC
>NW_027987063.1:0-202 GCF_054177405.1 Leptonychotes weddellii
AATATCCAAGAAAAAACTTTTCTGTCTACTTTCATTCTTTCTAGTATCTTTCACATTAATTTCCCAGGGTATTTATTCTTGGTTATTTGGCAATCTATCAAGACAAAGATGAGCATTTTTTTTTTAAGATTTTATTTATTTATTTGACAGAGACACAGTGAGAGAGGGAACACAAGCAGGGGGAGTGGGAGAGGGAGAAGCA
>NW_027987064.1:0-202 GCF_054177405.1 Leptonychotes weddellii
AACTTAGGTCTTCTGACTCTGATATGAAACTAGAACAAACTTTGCATTTTTTGTTTTAATGATACTGTATATATTTTTAAAATAACTTTACTCATTTTTTCCTGTATTTTTTTTATGGAATAGCTATATTTCTTTTTTTTTTTTTAATTTTTTATTGTTATGTTAATCACCATACATTACATCATTAGTTTTTGATGTAGTG
>NW_027987065.1:0-202 GCF_054177405.1 Leptonychotes weddellii
ACATGTGTGTGTGCACAGTGCCGAAAGGCTGAGGAAGTGATGTGGGCGTGCAGGCCATCGTGCACAAGCCACTCACGGTAACACCTGGGGAACGACCTCATATTCAGAATCACAGCCCCAGTCTCATCCCCCGCTGTGGAAGCCCGACCCAGCCACCTCGAGACCACCAGGAACGCAAACCCTGACTCTGGGACAGCAGTTG
>NW_027987066.1:0-202 GCF_054177405.1 Leptonychotes weddellii
TATTTTTTTTTAAAGATTTTATTTATTATTTGACAGAGAGAATGAGAGAGAGAGAGCACATGAGAGGGGGGAGGGTCAGAGGGAGAAGCAGACTCCCCGCCGAGCAGGGAGCCCGATGCGGGACTCGATCCCGGGACTCCAGGATCATGACCTGAGCCGAAGGCAGTCGCTCAACCGACTGAGCCACTCAGGCGCCCGAACA
>NW_027987067.1:0-202 GCF_054177405.1 Leptonychotes weddellii
GTAGAATGAAAAGAAAGAAAACACAAAGCATGTTGAGAGGACAATGAGTAAATTAAATTAGAGAGTTAATTACGTGTAGGGAATAAGGAGGAGAATATCGGACAGCAGGATGTAGGGTGAAAATGATGAGACCGGATTGCCAAATGAATATTTGGGGGATTATTCTTCAAAACATGAAAAATAATTAGAAGTTTTCAAACAA
>NW_027987068.1:0-12224 GCF_054177405.1 Leptonychotes weddellii
GGTTGAGTCCTGATTTGTGACCCAGTATGTGGTCTATTCTGGAGAAAGTTCCATGCGCACTCGAGAAGAATGAGTATTCTGTTGTTTTAGGGTGGAATGTTCTGTATAGATCTATGAGGTCCACCTGGTCCAATGTATCATTCAAAGCTCTTGTTTCCTTGTTGATTTTCTGCTTAGATGATCTGTCCATTGCTGAGAGTGGAGTATTGAGGTCTCCTACAGTTAATGTATTGTTATCAATATGACTCTTTATTTTGGTTAACAGTTGGCTTATGTAGATGGCTGCTCCAATGTTGGGGGCATAGATATTTATAATTGTTAGATCTTCTTGTTGGATAGACCCTTTAAGAATGAAGTGTCCTTCTGTGTCTCTTATTACATTAATTTGTCTGATATAAGAATTGCTACCCCAGCTTTGTTTTGAGGTCCGCTGGCGTGGAAGATAGATCTCCATCCCTTCACTTTCAGTCTGGATGTATCTTTAGGTTCAAAATGGGTCTCTTGTAGGCAGCATATGGATGGGTCCTGTCTTTTTATCCAATCTGCAACCCTGTGCCGTTTTATGGGAGCGTTTAGGCCATTCACGTTGAGAGTGATTATTGAAAGATATGAATTAATTGTCATCATGTTGCCTTTGAAGACATTGTTTTTATAGATTGTCCCTGTAAATTTCTGTTGTATATCACTCTTGGGGTCTTTCTCCTTTTATAGAACCCCCCTTAATATTTCTTGTGGGCCAGTTTAGAGGTCACATATTCTTTCAGTTTCTGCCAGCCGTGGAAGCTCTGCATCTCTCCATCCATTCTAGATGAAAGCCTTGCCAGATAAAGTATTCTTGGCTGCATGTTATTCTCATTTAGTACCCTGAATATGTCTTGCCAGCCCTTTCTGGCTTGCCAGGTCTCTGTGGATAGGTCTGACGTTATTCTGTTGTTCCTCCTGATGTTATTCTGATGTTCCTCCTATAATTTTGAAATTAAGAACATTCAGTAACAACAACAAGCTTAAATTTTATAAGCAATGCAAACATGATTAGGAGATGTGAGTGAATAAACCAAGGTAGAAGTGGAGGTAAAGAAAGAGATGGCAGGAGGTAACACGGAGATTTAGTTCTGAAAGTATAATTCCCAACTGCCCTTTAAAAGGCATTCTTACTTCCAACATTTTAAAAATATCTGCAAAGGAAACACAGGCCCACCTATTTTAGAAGAATTTTGGTAAAGAAATTAGTCTGTAGCAATTCTTAGTATTGCCATTTGGATGAATACACTGAAATGAGAAAACAAATTTTTGTTAAAAATTTTGCTTTCTTTAGAATCGTAACTGGTGTGTGTGTGTGTGTGTGTGTGTGTGTGTGTGTGTGTGACAGGCTTATGAACTTCAAAGGCTTGAAGGAATAGAGAATAAGTTTATTTTATTGTGTTCGTGATTTGTACTAGAATAAAGGACATTTTATAAGTTTTCAATAATTATCACTACTCTGAATTTTTTTCAATATTCTTACCTAAAGATGTATTTTTTCTTGTTAGAATTATTTCAAATTTACTTAAAAATAAAATGAATAGAGATAATTAAATTCAGAACAAATTTTCAGATATATATTTTTGTATATCTAAGATAATCTGAATTAATATAAAATAAAATATTTACCATATAGAAAATAAAATATTTCATGGAAATAAAATATTTCCCCTATAAGAATAAATGATGCTATATGCTCTAGTACTTTGTATTTAGTAATTACTAAACAGATTTTGTTTTTAAAAAGAAAAGCATTATAATTCTAATTTGGTAGATTTGATAGAGACCAAAGAGTTTATTTTTCTTAAGCTGTAGGATAAGTGTAAGAAACTATATTAATCATTCATACCCAAACAGTAGAAAGAGTTTACTAGCTAAAACTGCAGCATCTGTTTGTCACTAAAGAAATTCAGCAGAATCGTGTGAGAAAATGAATTACCCAGGAAATGGGCTGGTCCTAGTTGAAGTGGGGGGGATATCACAAGAAACACACATCATCATTATATTTTGCACTGGCAGGGATAAGACCTACTTAAAATGTTTCATTTTAAACTGATCTCCGTGTAACTCTAAGAATGTGTAGACTTCACTCAAGAGCCATGATTATTATCAAGGCTCAGTTAGATGCTCTCATTCTCTTTATTTTCAACAAGAGAAGCTTTCAGTTTATTGGCTTTAAAAGTTGATGAGACCAAAGGAAAAATGGCTAAAATAAACCTGAAATACAAGGAACTAGGGTACCTGGCTGGCTCAATTGGTAGAACATGAGACTCTTGATCTTGGAGTTGTAGGTTTGAGCCCCACTTTGGGTGTAGAGATTACTTAAAAATAAAATCTTTAAAGAAAGCAAGGAGTAAATGGCAAATGCAGACACAAGTACACATGAGTATAATTTTGCTCTACAATTTTCTAGGGCAATACATGTTACATATTGCTATTTTTATAGACCACATTAGTCTAGAACCCACTAGTGCCACATAGAAGTCCTGGAAGGCTTGAACAGTATGTAAAATAATAAAAGAAAAGTTAAAAATTTGGAGGAAGAACTGTCTGTCATGTTCAAGCTACTGTGGTCCCCCCTCTGGATGATTTGTCTAAGCCTTCATTAGCTACCTACTTAATGGCAAGAAGGCCATTAATGGTAGGTACCTCCGCTGTGCCCTTGTCATAATTGACCATGGGAATCACTTTTTTGAATCCACCCATGTTTAGTATCCAAATCGAGGTCATCCAACCATTGTCACATTAGAGACCTGGCCACATCTTAGGTTGTTGTGTGTAAGCTGGGCACAGACTCCTTTCTCCTCAGTCCTCTTTCTTTGTATATCATGGAAACCTCATATAAGCTTGAGCCCTTCAACTTCTTAAACTCAAAACCTTAGTGTCCTCCTCCAACTCCAGGCTGAAAAGATTAATTCTATCATAATAATTCTAAAACCTAAACTCTATTCACTGGCGTCAGAAGGAGTGGTGGTAGGGACCTTTAAGGAAAGTTCAAATTTCTAAAGATTTCCTTTCTCCTTTTCAGTGTGTAGGTAAAAAGTAGATTTGCTTTGTTTTCCCCTGGTGAATCCACAGCAACGGATAATGAACTGAGACAGAAGTACTACTTGTCTCATTCTCACTGCATATACAGTCACTTCTCATTATTCATGGTAGTTATGTTCTATAAGTTCTCTACAAATGCTGAATTAGTGAATACTGAACCATTGCTTCCAGGCAAAATACAAAGTTTGGTTCTTGCAAGCCTCTGCTCACAGCATTTTCATCAGCCAATCAATAATTGTGTTTTATGTGTGTTTCTGTGTGTTTATATTAGATAAGATGCCTTATCTAATATCTATTTATGATTAATTAACATTGAACTCCCAATAAAAATACCTCATGCTTGAACAAACCTTATCTAACATACTTACTTTATACATAAGGCACATCACAGCTTTCTTGTACTTAGGAACACTAGACAATACTTTAGCATTATGCTTTGGGGCCATTTTAAATAACAACAAAAAAGCACAAAATAAGGAAAGGTGGCACTGAATAGACTGTAGTAAGGACACTTGTTTACAGTATGAGAACTAAAATGAGGCAGAGTGTGGCCTTGTTCAATCACAGCTAGGAAGATGCACATTGGCTAATTCAAATTTTTCACTGCTCTGCACATGCCCACAAATGACCATGAAATCTGTAAGTATTGATTTTGGGGTTACACTTAAATTTTAGTGAGTTGGAAAATTTGCAAATATGAATCCACAAATAATGAAGATTGACCGAAAATATGTATGTATTAATAATTATTACATATAATAATATGCAAGAATTATTATCTATGTGTAGATTATCACAACTATGTGAATTGCTTTGACCTTATCACCAGACTAATTGAGAATTATTAAACCAAGTGCAATAACTGAATATATATATTAAAATAATATTTGGCAACTACACTTATTTGCTTTTGATCACCAAAGATGTACAGAGCTGAATAACATAGAGAAATTAAAGAGGACTTGAGTGTAGATGGGGAATATAATTTTATAGGTCATAGTAAAAAACTAACTTAAACTCAAAATGGACTGAAATATTATTTATTCAAAGGAATGATGACTGTGGAGAAGTAAAGGCACATGAACTCTGACAAAATTATAGCAAAGTATGAGAATATTGCTATTATTGATGACAAAGGTGCTAGCTGAACTTTGGGTCACATGGAAGGTAGAAAAATTAACCTGAAGGTCCATCAAATACAAATTCAAAATTAGTACGTAGCTCATGTTACATTATGACATAAGCCAAAATTATTCATTCATTTATACATTTATTTATTTCAGTGATATAAAATGCCACAATTTCTAAGAGCTGTTGATTATATTTGAGAATCAATGCTGTGGAAAGAAGTTTTCCAAATTAAATGAGAAAACACAAAGGAGAAAATCTTTTCTAGAATTTCTTTTAATAGTTTTTATGTAGGTAATGAGTTATATAATAGTTTCATAATTTAGTATCACTGTGCTTGTACTCTGCCAGAATTCAGGATTCTGTCCCATAGCAGAATGAGACAGGCAGATTTCACGATTAGACATTTTCTATGGAATATGACAGGTACTGGGTCAGGTACCCCAGTGCAAATCTTGGCAATCAAAATTCATTCTTTTTGAAAAGGATGGGGACTTCATATGATGAACAGTGGAATCTTTCCTGACAGATGCATGTAGTAGAGTGATAGTTATTCTGATGGGTAAACCCTCAGAACTTTGGTAGACAGGCCATTGACTTTGCATGGTCTATTGGGACCCCAGAAAGAGTATGGCATGCTTTCTGTATGCTAAGGCAACCAAGATAATAGGTAATTTCAAAACTTGCACTTGAAGCAAGTACTAAAGCAGACTGAGTTCTGAAGGTCATCAGAAACAGGTAATCGGGATCTATCCAAAGCAAAATTATCTGATTTTAAAGCAAAGCAAAATCACATCCTAATTGATATTCAGCTGGATCAGGAAATCTGAGAATATTTGAACATACAAGTACCACATATACAATTTCTCTGATAAGAAAGAAAGGAAGGATTTGGGGGGAAATGTTCCAATAGATAATTCCTATGCCAATCTTTACTCCTGAGTGTGGTGCAGGAGAGTGAGCAGTGATATGCAGGCTTTGAGTATGTGTAGGACATTTTGATGTCAGATCTTTGCACTTCAGAGAAAAACTGAATTGTATTTGACTCATTCCCCTTTTCTCTGAAGTTTTCTACATCCACTGATCTGTATAATGAAAATAGACCATTATAATGTTAAATACTAGGCAATCTATAATCTTGGTAAGTTAATATTTCCAAAATTAAGTTTCTAGGCTTCTAATCCTATATCTCAGCAAAAGCAGAAAAACCGTGCTTATGTAAAGTCATAGCATAGTTAGTTCCTGTGGAGTATATAGATCTAAATATGTTTGTACCAGCTGAAGTGAATATTATCGAGATTTTTTAAAAAGTACTACTCTGTTCATGAAAGTGAGAGAAATATGACACTTCTATAAATTTTGCCAGAGTAATAAATTAAACACCTCTATACAAAACCAGTTGTTCCAACACTGTATTAGAGTGATCATGACCTCTTGATAAATATCCAATCCATCCTGAGGACATCTTATTTTAAACAATTAAACATATATTCCTCAAATTTCAGAGTTTTTTTTACTATGATGTCAAAGCATCCTCATATAAAATTTTCTTGCCAGCCTGCTGTACCTTTTACATGCTTGAGATAGCCGTCCTTCAGCAGGCACTAAAGCACTTCATTTGTCACTTGTAAATCTCCTTATGGACTGTGAAGATGAAAGTACTTGCTAATGGTATAAATGTGAGACTGGGATTCCAAAGAGGGGGAATATATGTGAAGCTATTTAATCTCAAACTACTCTATTAATTTATTTTTTTTCTTATAGGATTAGTCAAAGCACTAAAAATGGAGACTGTGTAAGAGTGAATTTCAGTATCATTTCAAAAATGCTATTTTTTTGTGTTAAATATATGCTAATCAAACTTAATTCACTTAAAATCTTGTAATAGTGTGTCAATTTAAAAAAATTAGAACTTCAGTCAGTATCTTCTAGAATTGGAGAAGTGTTTATAGTGCATTTGTGCAGTTTTGTTGCATTTGGTGTCATTGTTTCAAATAAGAAAAATAAAGAAAGGTACCCTTGATTATTTAAATTTATAGAAAATGTAAATTAAAGTATTTATTACTATTAGCTTAAATTCAGCATTTAGGAAATAGCATTTGACTCTTAACATATTTTAAGAGATGTTGAAATCTTTGAAAATATTCCGTAAGATTTACAGGGCAAAAGCCAGTTTTTGATTGAAAACAATGAGCATGACAAAAAGTTCTCTATAAAAATACAGTTTTGATCTTGGGTTTGGTGATGAGTTTTTAGATACATCACCGAAAGCTAGATCCATGAAAGGAAAAGATTTAAAAGTTGGACTTCATTAAAATTGAAAACTTCCATTCTGCAACAGACACTGTTAAGAGAATGAAAAGACAGCTCCAAATTATGAGAAAATGTGTGCAAATCACATATCTAAGAAAGTACTTTTATCCAGAATATACAGTGAATGAACACTTAAAACTAAACAAGAAAATTAAATGACCCAATTAAAATATGGTCAAAAGATCTGAACAGACACCTCACAAAAAAAGATACACAGATGGAACATAAACAAATGGAAAGATGCTCAACATATGTCCTAAGGACTTGCTAATTAAAACAACTACAAACTACTTCTACACACTTATTAGAATGGCTAAAGTCAAAAACACTGACAATACCAAAGCTGGCAAAGATGAAGAGCAACAGAAACTCTTTCATTGCTGGTGGGAATGCCAAATGTTACAGCTACTTTGAAAGGAAGTTTGAGAATTTCTTACAAAACTAAATATACTCTTACCATATGATGCAGCAATCACACTCCTTGGTCTTTACTCAAATGAGGCGAAAACTTGTGTCCACACAAAAACCTTCACAGAAGTGTTTATAGCAGTTTTATTTATCTTTGCCAACACTTGAAAGCAACAAAGATCGCCTTCAATTGGTGAATGGATTAAAAAAAAAAAACGTAATACATCTATACAATGGCATATTATTCAGTGATAAAAAGAAATGAGCTATCAAGCCATGAAAAGAGAAAAGAGGAACCTTAAATGCATATTGCTAAGTGAAAGAAGCCACTCTGAAAAGGCTACATAGTGTGGGATTCCAACTATATGACATGCTGGAAAAGGCAAAGCTATGGAGACAAGTAAAAATATCTCTGGTTACCATGGGATAAGGGAAGGAAGGAGAGATAAATAGGTAGAATACTAGATTTTTAAAGCAGTGAATATATTCTATATGGCATAGTAACAATGGACACCTGTCATTGCACAAAGAGTGAACCCTAATGTAAACCATGGAATTTAGTTAACAGAAATATATGAATATTTGTTCATTAATTTCAACAAATGTACCACAACATTACAAGAAGTAAATAATAGGGGAAACTATGTTGAGGGGAGGTGGCAGTAAATGGAAACTGTACTTTATGCTTAATTTTTCTGTAAACCTAAAACTACTAAAAACTCTATGTTTATATATAAATTATTCATAAATATACATAAAATGGTTGATTTTATTTTTATATTACATAGGGTGTAAATTGTTTTGAGATTATTTAATTGCTATTATTCTAATGCTCTTTATAAATGGACGCTGAAGAAAATATTGTGGATGCTGAATTATCTTTTCTTCAGCTATGTTTGATTATAAAAAATTCTAATTCATTTTCATTTTTTTCCTCATTCAGTTTTGACTTCTCTATCTTCACCTTCAGGATGAAGTATATCACTTTGTTCCTTCTCTGTAATGAAGTTTTTCCTTTTTCTTTCTTTCTTTCTTTTTCTGTATATATATGCAGAGAGACAGAGAGGGAGGGAGAAAATGAACAATGAACATTACCTATAGGCCAGTCACTATGCTTGGCACTGGTAATAATGAGAAAAATTAAACTACAGTCACTCCTTTGAAGAAAGATGTGATGTCTCTGAGAGAGATAGGTAAGTTAATACAGATAACTTTCTTCATTTATTCATTAGTGCATCAGAATTTGAATACTGGGTGTTTATGATACGTCAGAAACTACTCTTATCTCTAAAGTTTGGATATACAAAACAAATATAAAAAACAAATAAAAAAGACCATGTTGGGGCTACGTGCCATGAAGATCATAAAACTAAGTGATAAAGCTTCAAATTGGCCATGATTGAGCAATTGATACTGGGCGATACTTTTGACCATAAGCAGTTATAAAACTGGCCAAAATATATGAGGCAATTATTTTCCAACTTTGGTACAAATGTGAGATTTACAATCTTTAAGGATTTCTCATGTAGGGCAATTTTCAGACTGTGTTGAGGGAAGGTGGAGCCCACGCTGAACACAGTGTCAAATTCAACTTTGATGAGAGAGATCGGAGTTCATGACTGTTTGGGCAGCTAATATTTATGCATTAAATACTAGAAGAGAGAAACACAGAGAACAAGCTCCAGAAATTTGTATATAAATCAGTTCTAGTCTTTGGGAAAAATCTGAGTTAGACTTCCAAAGTGTGAGACTCCATGAGGCCGAGCCATGAAAAATTGTTAGAAAGTCGTGAAATTACTGGAAATACATTGCTATTCACTAAATCACACAGTACTAGAAGGCACAGAAGTTCTGTCATGCTGGATTATGGAGAATGTAATGACACTGGCAGTATTCATTGATTGCTCTAGAAAAACCAGGCCTTAGGAGTTGGATTACTAAAGCCCTAGAGAAACAGTGACACTAGACATCCTCTAGTAAAGTGTAAAAGCAATCATTCATGCTTCAAACTGCTCTACTGGTAAATTAACTGATGGCCAGAATAAATATTGGTCATCTCTTATAGAAGAAACCAAAATCTGGGAAACAAACGGAGGATTACAGAAGGGAGCGGGATGGGGGGATGGGGTAACAGGGTGACGGGTATTAAGGAGGGCACGTGTTGTGATGAGCGCTGGGTGTTATATGCAACTGATGAATCGTTGAACACTACATCAAAAAACTAATGATGTACTATATATTGGCTAACTGAACATAAAAAAAAGGAAACCCAAATCCAAACTGTCAACATACAAACAAAATCTAAAATACACAGAATGGGGGGCCTGGGTGGCTTGGTCAGTAAAGTGATCAATTCTTGATCTCTCCTCAGGTTGTGACCTCAGGGTTGTGATCTCAGGGTCGTGAGTGCAAGCCCCACAGTGGGGAGGGGGCTACTTAAAAAAATAAAATAAAATACACAGAATAATATAAAAATTAATAGGTGTGCAAAGAAATGACCCATTTCCAAAATAATAGCCAAAATAAAATTTGAGATGAGGCAGGAGTTCAGTTATCACACTGGAAATTAAAGTAACTATTATAAATATGTACACAGATTTTTTAAATAGTCAGTTTTTTATTTAAATCCCAGTGTAGTTAACATACAGTCTTTTATTAGTTTAAGGTGTACAAAACAGTGAATCAACAGTTCCATATATTACTCAGTGTTCATCAAGATAACTGTACTCTTAATCCTCTTCATCTATTTCAACCATTACCCCTACCAACCTCCCTTCTGGTAACCATCTGTTTGTTCTCAAGAGTTAAGAGTATGTTTTTTGGTTTCTCTCTCTTTTTTTTCCTTTGTACATTATGTACCATAATTTAGGTATTGTAATAATGCTGCAATAAAATAATGCTGCAAAAAAATGAAAAATAAAGGTGCATATATCCCTTCAAATTTGTGTTTTCATTTTCTTTGGGTAAATACCCAGTAGAGCAATTACTGGATCATAAGGTAGTTCTATTTTTAATTTTTTGAGAAACCTCCATACTGTCTTCCATAATGGTTGTATTCGATTGCATTCCCACCAACCGTGCACGAGGGTAACTGTTTCTCCATGTCCTCACCAACCCATGTTTCTTCCTGAGTTTTTTATTTTAGCCATTCTGACAGGTGAGACATGATATTTCATTGTGGTTTTTATTTGCATTTCCCTGTTGATGAGTGATCTTGAGCATCTTTTCATGTGTCTTTTGGCCATCTGGATGTCTTCTTTGGGAAAATGTCTGTTCATGTCCCCTGTCCATTTTTAAATTGGATTATTTATTTTTATGGTGTTGAGTTTTATATGTTCTTTATATATTTTGGACACTAACCCTTTATAAGATATGTCCTTTGCAAATATCTCATCCCATTCAGTGGGTTGTCCTTTAGTATGTTGATGGTTTCCTTTGCTGTGCAGAAGTTTTTATTTTTGATGTAGTCCCAATAGTTTATTTTTGCTTTTGTTTCCCTTGCCTAAGGAGACATACCTAGAAAGATGTTGTTATGGCTGATGTCAGAGAAATTACCTTATGTGCTCTCTTATAGGATTTTTTCTGTCTTTAAGTCTCACATTTAGGTCCTTAATCTATTTTGACATTATTTTTGTGTATGGTGTAAGAAAGTGGTCCAGTTTTATTCTTTGGCATGTAGCTGTCCAGTTTTCCCAACACCATTTGTTGAGGAGACTATCCTTTTCTCACAGCATATTCTTGCCTCCTTTATTGAAGATTAATTGACCATATGCTTGTGAGTTTATTTCTGGGCTTTCTATTCTGTTCCATTGATCTCTGTGTCTATTTTTGTACCAGTACCATAATGTTTTGATTACTACAGCTTTGTAATATAACTTTAAGTCTGCAATTGTGAGACCTCCAGTTTTGTTCTTCTTTTTAAAATGATTGCTTTGTCTAATCAAGATCTCTTGTGGCTCTGTATAAATTTTAGGTGTATTTGTTCTAGTTCTGTGAACAATGCTGTTGGTATTTTCATAGGGATTGCATTAAATGTGTAGATTGCTTTGGGTAGTATAGACATTTTAACAATATTTTTCTTCCAATCCATAAGCATGGAATGTCTTTCCATTTCCTTGTGTCATCTTTAATTTCTTTTCATAAGTGTTTTATACTTTTCACAGTACAGGTCTTTCACCTCTTTGGTTAAATTAATTCCTAGATTTTATTATTTTTGGTAGAATTGCAAATAGGATTTTTACCTTAATTTCTTTTTCTGCTGCTTCATAATTAGTGTATAGAAATGCAATGGATGCTATGATCCAGCAATTTCTCTACTAGGTATTTACCCAAAGGATACAAAAATACATGCACCCTAATGTTTACAGCAGTATTATCAACAGTAGTCAAATTATGAACAGAGCCCAAATGCCCATTGACTGATTAATGGATAAAGAAGATGCAATACACACACACACACACACACACACACACACACACACAGTGGAATATAACTCAGTGATAAAAAAGAATGAAATCTTGCCATTTACAATGACGTGGATGGAGTTAGAGAGTATTATGCTAAGTGAAATAAGTCAGTAAGAGAAGGACAAATACCATATGATTTCACTCATATCTGGAATTTAAGAAACAAAAAAATGAACATGGGGGGAGAAAAAGAGAGGCAAACCAAGAAACAGACTCCTGACTATAGAGAACAAACTGATGGTTACTGGAAGGGAGGTGGGTGGAGGAGGTGGGGAGGGTGGAATGGGTTCAACAGGTGACAGGTATTGAGGAGGCACTTCTGATGAGCCCCAGGTATTATATGTAAGATTCACTAATTTCTACACCTGAAACTAATGTTAACTACCTCGAATTGAAATAAAAACTTGGAAAAAAAAAACAAATTCCAAATACAGGGAAAAATGCAATGGATTTCTGTACAGTGATTTTGTATCCTGTGACTTTACAGAGTCCATTTATCAGTTGTAATAGTTTTTTTTTGGGTGGAGTCTTTAGGGTTTTCTATATATAGTATCGTGTCATCTGCAAATACTGAAAGTTTTATTTCTTCCTTACCTACTGGGATGTCTTTTATTACTTTTTTTTATTTAATTTAATTTTATTTTATTTTTTATTCTTATGTTAATCCCCATACATTACATCATTAGTTCTAGATGAAGTGTTCCATGATTCATTGTTTGTGCATAACACCCAGTGCTCCATGCAGAATGTGCCCTCCTCAATACCCACCACCAGGCTAACCCATCCTCCCACCCCCCTCCCCTCTAGAACCCTCAGTTTGTTTTTCAGAGTCCATCGTC
>NW_027987069.1:0-1052 GCF_054177405.1 Leptonychotes weddellii
ACTCGATCCCGGGACTCCAGGATCATGACCCGAGCCGAAGGCAGTCGCTTAACCAACTGAGCCACCCAGGCGCCCCAGTATTTTATTTCTTGATGAAGTGATGGTTATGCCCAAATTTCATTGGCCATACACTAATGTTTTGTATATTTTTCTCTAGTATTTTATACCTACATAAAAATTATGTTAAATGTTAATAATTGTAATGTCAATAATATCATGATGATAATAATGATTGTTATGTTAAATAGTTACCCAAATGATGTTAATCAATGTTCAAGATTTAAATTTCCAGGAAGATTTGAAATAATTTATTGAAGACATAGTATTATGACAAAGCTTCATCAATATCATGACTGGGAGAAGCTACAAATTATATTCCTACCTCAGTAATCACTTACATGTAATCAGTGTCATTTTAGTGAAAAGGAAACAGTGGGTTCAAAAGGAATAAAACCCATTAAGCTAAGATTATTGGTAATGCCCAAATGTAGCAGAATATAATCAATTGCATACACAATACTTTAACCCCTATTGTAGTCTTTCTTTGTTAGCTGTTAAGCTAACTGACTTGATCCTAGTATAGTAAAACCATATCCTCCTGGGGCAAGGGGAAATGAAAACATGGAGACAGGGAAAAAAAAGAAAGATAAATTCCTCTGCCAGTGTCTATTAATACTCTAATTAATAGAGTTTATTGAATAAATACACATGCTATATAGGTATTTTATTAATATAAAATCATTAATAACTTAATAGAAATGAAAGGATGTTGGTGAAACTAGTGAATATCTATCAGACAAATATCACACAGAATGGTAATCATTGTGTCTGTACTTTGAAGAACTCAATATAATATCAACAGCACCTATGAAATTCTGACTTTCAGCCTCATTTCTCCTCAAGAGCTTTTTCTCCAAATCCTATATGTATGAATCTCAATTGAAATTTGAGACCTCTTCACATTTATGTCATCCAAACTACTCCATTTCAAATCCACATTGTAACATTTCCCCATTTATTTCCCCTCCCCTACAAGAGGACACAATCTTTTC
>NW_027987070.1:0-202 GCF_054177405.1 Leptonychotes weddellii
CCTCCTCAATACCCACCACCAGGCTAACCCATCCCCCCACCCCCCTCCCCTCTAGAACCCTGTTTGTTTTTCAGAGTCCATCGTCTCTCATGGTTCGTCTACCCCTCCGATTTCCCCCGCTTCATTCTTCCCCTCCCGCTACCTTCTTCTTCTTCTTTTTTTTTTTCTTAACATATATTGCATTATTTGTTTCAGAGGTACA
>NW_027987071.1:0-202 GCF_054177405.1 Leptonychotes weddellii
CTAAGGTCAGGAACGCGGCAGGGATGTCCACTATCACCACTGCTATTCAACATAGTATTGGAAGTCCTAGCCACAGCAATCAGACAACAAAAAGAAATCAAAGGCATCCAAATTGGCAAAGAAGAAGTCAAACTCTCACTCTTTGCAGATGATATGATACTTTATGTGGAAAACCCAAAAGACTCCACCCCAAAACTGCTAG
>NW_027987072.1:0-202 GCF_054177405.1 Leptonychotes weddellii
TGGCTCAGATGGTTAAGCATCTGCCTTCAGCTCAGGTCATGATTCCAGGGTCCTGGGATCGAGCCCCACATCGGGCTCCTGGCTCAGCAGGGAGCCTGCTTCTCCTTCTTCCTCTGCCTCTCTCCCTGCTCATGCTCTCTCTCTCTGTATCTCTGTGTCTCAAATGAATAAATAAAATCTTTAAAAAAAAAAAAAAAGAAAA
>NW_027987073.1:0-202 GCF_054177405.1 Leptonychotes weddellii
ACGATGGACTCTGAAAAACAAACAGGGTTCTAGAGGGGAGGGGGGTGGGAGGATGGGTTAGCCTGGTGGTGGGTATTGAGGAGGGCACATTCTGCATGGAGCACTGGGTGTTATGCACAAACAATGAATCATGGAACACTTCATCTAAAACTAATGATGTAATGTATGGGGATTAACATAAGAATAAAAAAAAAAAAAAGAA
>NW_027987074.1:0-202 GCF_054177405.1 Leptonychotes weddellii
GGGCGCCTGGGTGGCTCAGTCGTTAAGCGTCTGCCTTCGGCTCAGGTGATGATCCCAGGGCCCTGGGATCGAGTCCCACATCGGGTTCCCTGCTCGGCGGGAAGCCTGCTTCTCCCTCTCCCACTCCCCCTGCTTGTGTTCCTGCTCTCGCTATCTCTCTCTCTGTCAAATAAATAAATAAAATCTTTAAAAAAAAAAAAAA
>NW_027987075.1:0-202 GCF_054177405.1 Leptonychotes weddellii
ACTCAGATTATAACACTTTGGTGGAAAACACACAGAAAAGTGCTATTTTAATGGTTCGATGTCATCACTTAAGAGTTCTGGGGCAGCTGAGTGAGCTGTGAACAGAAGCAGCCATCTGGGGAAATTCCTGGATGCCTGATCTTCAGAGAGCCACAACTCCATCGTCATTAAAATATAGCCTGAGACCTTCCTGGCCTCAAGG
>NW_027987076.1:0-202 GCF_054177405.1 Leptonychotes weddellii
CCCGCTACCTTCTTCTTCTTCTTTTTTTTTTTCTTAACATATATTGCATTATTTGTTTCAGAGGTACAGATCTGAGATTCAACAGTCTTGCACAATTCACAGCGCTTACCAGAGCACATACCCTCCCCAGTGTCTATCACCCAGTCACCCCATCCCTCCCACCCCACCCCCCACTCCAGCAACCCTCAGTTTGTTTCCTGCA
>NW_027987077.1:0-202 GCF_054177405.1 Leptonychotes weddellii
CTCCTGAATGTCCTTAGGATTGTCCAAATATAAAGAAATACCTGGTTCCTAGTGTGAATATTTCACTCCTTAAAAAATAAAACCCTTACCCTCAGGAGAGAGAGACAGACAGGGAACACCCTAGAAATAAGCAGACTTCTTTAGATCGGCCTACCCCAGATTCTTAGAGAGGGATCTGCAAAGTGGGAGTAGTCAGGAAGGA
>NW_027987078.1:0-202 GCF_054177405.1 Leptonychotes weddellii
GTAGAATGAAAAGAAAGAAAACACAAAGCATGTTGAGAGGACAATGAGTAAATTAAATTAGAGAGTTAATTACGTGTAGGGAATAAGGAGGAGAATATCGGAAAGCAGGATGTAGGGTGAAAATGATGAGACCGGATTGCCAAATGAATATTTGGGGGATTATTCTTCAAAACATGAAAAATAATTAGAAGTTTTCAAACAA
>NW_027987079.1:0-202 GCF_054177405.1 Leptonychotes weddellii
TCAGTTGGTTAAGCGACTGCCTTCGGCTCAGGTCATGATCCTGGAGTCCCTGGATCGAGTCCCGCATCGGGCTCCCTGCTCGGCAGGGAGCCTGCTTCTGCCTCTGACCCTCCCCCCTCTCATGTGCTCTCTCTCTCTCATTCTCTCTGTCTCAAATAAATAAATAAAATCTTTAAAAAAAAAAAAAAAAAAAAAAAAAGAA
>NW_027987080.1:0-1052 GCF_054177405.1 Leptonychotes weddellii
AAGCACAAAGGGCAGAGACGTGCCCCGACCTGGAGGCAGGACTGGGGGCGCTGCAGAGGGGCGCACAACCCAGGCCGCTGCAGTTTATAGCAGCACGGACAGAAACGGAGACGGTGTGGCCTGGAGAGCTCACTGAAGAACAGACTGCGGTCTCTCTGCTCTGAGGCAGAGGGTTGGAAACGGTCTCTTCTGCTCTGACACGCGGGAGAGACGCAGAAAGCCGCCAGGGAAAGCTGTCAGAGAACAAAAGCCCCCCAAAACCAGTTTTCACTGAGCCCATCCCCTGCCACAGGGGACAGGGCAACTCTGCCCAAACAGGGTTGCCTGAGTAACAGCACGGCAGGCCCCTCCCCCAGAAGACAGGCTGGGAGAACAAGAGGCCAGCAATGCTAAGGTCCCTAGAAAACAGGTGCATCTTGCTTTGGTTGTGGTCAATAATTTGGACTCTATACATTCCCTCAACCATCCTTCAACAGAATGACTAGGAGGAGGAACGCCTAAAATAGGAAAGACTCAGAGATTATGATTTATGCCGCAGATTTACAAATGGATGCAGATAAACCAAGATGTCAGAGATGGAATTCAGGCTAGCAATTGTGAAGACAATAGCTAGAATGGAGAAATCAATTAATGGCAACATGGAGTCTCTAAGGGCAGAAATGAAAGCCGAATTGACAGAATTTAAAAATGCTATCAATGAGATCCAATCTAATCTAGATAATCTAACAGGGTAAGCGAGGAGAAGAATGAATTAGTGACCCAGAAGACCAACTAATAGACAAAAAGGGAAAAGAGGAGGCCAGGGAAAAACAACTCAGAATCCATGAAAATAGAATCAGAGAAATAAGTGACACCATGAAACGTTCCAATGTCAGAATTCTTGAGATTCCTGAGGGGGTGGAGAGAGAGAGAGAGGACTAGAAGATATATTTGAGCAAATCGTAGCTGAGAACTTCCCTAATCTGGGGAATGAAACAAACATTCGTGTCCTAGAGGCAGAGAGGACCCCTCCCAAGATCAAGGAAAACAGGCCAACACCCTGGCATGTAATA
>NW_027987081.1:0-202 GCF_054177405.1 Leptonychotes weddellii
AGGGCGCCTGGGTGGCTCAGTTGGTTAAGCGACTGCCTTCGGCTCAGGTCATGATCCTGGAGTCCCGGGATCAAGTCCCACATCGGGCTCCCTGCTCGGCAGGGAGTCTGCTTCTCCCTCTGACCCTCCTCCCTCTCATGCTCTCTGTCTCTCATTCTCTCTGTCTCAAATAAATAAATAAAATCTTTAAAAAAAAAAAAAA
>NW_027987082.1:0-202 GCF_054177405.1 Leptonychotes weddellii
CAACTATTAGAAAGAATGAGTTAGATCCATAATGTGTTTGGTCTAGAGTGAGGGCCATGATATATTGTTAAGTGAAAAAGGGCAAGTTTTAGAATAAAGTGTATGTAATACATTATCCCAGTTTTGTAAACTGAGAAGAATTCATATGTGTGCATATGTGTGTGCTCTGTGAGCACAGAGAATACCATAGAGCAGTACATAC
>NW_027987083.1:0-202 GCF_054177405.1 Leptonychotes weddellii
ATTATGCTAAATGATGTAAGTCAGTCAGAGAAAGACAAATACCATATGATTACACTCATATGTGGAATTTTTAAAAAAATTTTTATTGTTATGTTAATCCCCATACATTACATCATTAGTTTTAGATGTAGTGTTCCATGATTCATTGTTTGTGCATAACACCCAGTGCTCCATGCAGAACGTGCCCTCCTCAATACCCACC
>NW_027987084.1:0-202 GCF_054177405.1 Leptonychotes weddellii
AGCCCGCGTGGACAATTGTCATCCCCCAGAGTCCACAGTCTACATCAGGGTCGCTGCTGGTGGTGCATGCTCCGTGGGTTTGCACGAATGTGTGAGGACACGTACCCACCGTGACAGGGTCACACGGAGTGGTCTCACTGCCCGAAGCCCTCTGTGCCCCGCCTGCTCGTCCCTCCTTCTCGATCCTCCACCCTCCCTCTCC
>NW_027987085.1:0-202 GCF_054177405.1 Leptonychotes weddellii
CGAATGATAAATAGTTTTAAAGAAACTGGTCAGCTGTGTGGAAAAATAAAAATGTGTACCTAATTTTTGTCATGTACTGTTTATCCATAGGGAGGAAATAAAATTAAATCCTAAGTCTTCACATTAAAGATTGAAATGTAAAGGTAAAATGTATTAGCTTCTATTGCTACATTACAAGTCACACAATCTTGGCTTAAAACAG
>NW_027987086.1:0-202 GCF_054177405.1 Leptonychotes weddellii
GGCTCAGTTGGTTAAGCGACTGCCTTCGGCTCAGGTCATGATCCTGGAGTCCCTGGATCGAGTCCCGCATCGGGCTCCCTGCTCGGCAGGGAGCCTGCTTCTGCCTCTGACCCTCCCCCCTCTCATGTGCTCTCTCTCTCTCATTCTCTCTGTCTCAAATAAATAAATTAAAAAAAATCTTTAAAAAAAAAAAAAAAAAAGA
>NW_027987087.1:0-202 GCF_054177405.1 Leptonychotes weddellii
CAGGGAACACTTCATCTAGAACTAATGATGTAATGTATGGGGATTAACATAAGAATAAAAAAAAAAAAATATTGATGCTAAATAGACTGTGAAATGTTACTATCCACCTTGTAGTCCCTAGAACAACCACTGTAAGATCTATATAGTAAATGATATTGTCATTTTCCAAATTATTTCTGAGGCCAGCATGACCCTGACACAA
>NW_027987088.1:0-202 GCF_054177405.1 Leptonychotes weddellii
ATGTGAACATAGACGCATATATCCACAAAACAAGAGGAATAATAAAGATAAAAGTTTTGATAAACCGAAAAAAGAAAAATAGAGCAATGTTAAATGAATCAGAAAGAAAAAACACAAGAATACAATTTAAAGTCTAAGAAAGAGACATTACCATTTATAGCCATTTATAGCCATGGATAGAGGGACAGTTTTTTAAACCACA
>NW_027987089.1:0-202 GCF_054177405.1 Leptonychotes weddellii
CAATGTGGTCACCCTGGCTCCAGCCCCACAAGACCCTGGGACAGAGGGACGGCCCCCCAGAGGACCGGACCCCTGGCAGGATTGGCGGTAAGGCCCCTTGTACCTTCACGACATCTTCATCCGCAGACCTGCACTCCACAGCCTCCAACACGTCCACCACGGAGCCGTCCTCCTGAATGCCCACGACCTTGACGGGAACCGA
>NW_027987090.1:0-202 GCF_054177405.1 Leptonychotes weddellii
ATTTTTTTTTTTTTTTAAAGATTTTATTTATTTATTTGAGAGAGAGAGAATGAGAGACAGAGAGCATGAGAGGGAGGAGGGTCAGAGGGAGAAGCAGACTCCCCGCCAAGCAGGGAGCCTGATGCGGGACTCGATCCCGGGACTCCAGGATCATGACCTGAGCCGAAGGCAGTCGCTTAACCAACTGAGCCACCCAGGCACC
>NW_027987091.1:0-1052 GCF_054177405.1 Leptonychotes weddellii
CCTGATGTGGGACTCGATCCCAGGACCCTGGGATCATGACCTGAGCCGAAGGCAGACGCTTAACGACTGAGCCACCCAGGCGCCCCCCTCTATTATAGTCTTAAAAACTGATAATATCCAAAATTATAATTTGCACATTGTTGTGAGGTTCTTTAAATTTCTAGAAATTTTAGGGGCACCTGGGTGGCTCAGTTGGTTAAGCATCTGACTCTTGATCGGCTCAGGTCATGATCTCAGGGTTGTGAGATTGAGCCCCGTGTCAGGCTCCACGCTGAGCATGGAGTTGCTTGGGATTCTCTCTTTCCCTGCTCTTCTGCCTGTCCTCCCCACCCTCACTGGTCTGCTCTCCCCCCCACTTAAAAAAAAATTAAAAACAAACAAAAAAACCCACCTAGTAAATGATATATAGCTAGAAGCTTTCCACTGCTTTAAACTTAATCTAGCATTTTTATTAGTGTCACTTACATATTAAACATACAAATTTATTTATTTTAGTTTATGTATACCAATTCTTTCTGTACATGATAGAATTATATTGCAAACAACATGAAAACATTTCCCAGATGTTTACTGCTAATAGTAATTTTTTTAATGCCATTTTGTTTTCTTCTATGTCTGAGGAAGTCCTAAGCAATGCTTACTACTGAATGTTACTTTGTAATATTACAAGATATTTTTTCCTCTTCTAACTGTAAAGATAGCAGCTGCCCAACGGGATTCCTTTGGAGAAAGAAATTGCTCTCTGAAACTAGGTTGTAAATATGAAACAAGTCCTTAGGTATCTTTTTAGACAAATAAGTTAGAAAAAAATACATCCATTGTTTGGATTTGGATTATGTAGACTCTCATGAGTCTACTTTTTGTACAAAATATAGGTAAAACTGTTTTTATTTAAACTCAGAATCAGGATCATAAAGGACTTCATGAGAACAAGTGACTGTCAAGAGCTCATGACTTGGGGCTGGAAGTTTTGCACTGGAAATCCTGCTCACCTTCTTACCTTCCTTACCCTGAGAATTCTTAACTTCATCTTTCTAAGACACTTTCCTTCG
>NW_027987092.1:0-202 GCF_054177405.1 Leptonychotes weddellii
CCCTACTACCCATGAAACCCCCACCCAGAAGCAGGTCGTGTAGGAATGGCTTAGCACCAGGATCCCCACAAACTACGAGTTGTGTGTGGGGTGAAGGGGCAGCCCCCTTTCCGGCCATGCCCTGTTTCCTGGGTGGAGGGGCTCTTTGTACTGGACCCTTGCCCCCACGTACGGTGGGGCATTCCATGCCATGTAGGGCACA
>NW_027987093.1:0-202 GCF_054177405.1 Leptonychotes weddellii
ACCTCCTCCTGCTCGTGTTCGCTCTCTCTCAGATAAATAAATAAAATCTTTAAAAAAAAGGGGAACCCTCCTACACTGTTGGTGGGAATGCAAGCTGGTGCAGCCACTCTGGAAAACTGTATGGAGGTTCCTCAAAAAGTTGAAAATAGAGCTACCATATGATCCAGCAATTGCACTACTGGGTATTTACCCCAAAGATACA
>NW_027987094.1:0-202 GCF_054177405.1 Leptonychotes weddellii
GGGGCGCCTGGGTGGCTCAGTTGGTTAAGCGACTGCCTTCGGCTCAGGTCATGGTCCCGGAGTCCCGGGATCGAGTCCCGCATCGGGCTCCCTGCTCAGCAGGGAGTCTGCTTCTCCCTCTGACCCTCCTCCCTCTCATGCTCTCTGTCTCTCATTCTCTCTCTCCCAAATAAATAAAAATCTTAAAAAAAAAAAAAAAAAA
>NW_027987095.1:0-202 GCF_054177405.1 Leptonychotes weddellii
CATGCAGGGAGGCAGTCATGGGATAAGGGAAAAGCAGGATGTTTGTGCTAGCAAACACCAGGTGCAGAAAGGGGACCTGAGGGTTACATTCTTTCCTAGCTCCTAACCTGTGCCCTGACCCTGGGGATCATGGGATCCTGCTCCTACTGGGCCCTTGCGTTCAATAGTCTGAGAACAGGAACGCTGTTGACCTTTCAGCTGC
>NW_027987096.1:0-202 GCF_054177405.1 Leptonychotes weddellii
CCGAGCCCCGGGCCTGGCCCAAGCAGGTGCCAAACAAGCATGTGGGGGACAAGTGGGGTGAACTGTGACAGTGAGGTCCAGGTAATAAGTGACAGAAGGGCTTGAGAGGGAAGAGCTAAGCTACCCAGAGCAGTAGAGGGGTGGGGGGGAACCCCACATGGGCCAGGGACTTCCAGTGGGGAGGGCTGGTGGCCGTGGGTTC
>NW_027987097.1:0-202 GCF_054177405.1 Leptonychotes weddellii
CATCAGGGAAATCCAAATCAAAACCTCAATGAGATACCACCTCACACCAGTCAGAATGGCTAAAATTAACAAGTCAGGAAACGACAGATGTTGGCGGGGATGCGGAGAAAGGGGAACCCTCCTACACTGTTGGTGGGAATGCAAGCTGGTGCAGCCACTCTGGAAAACAGTATGGAGGTTCCTCAAAAAGTTGAAAATAGAG
>NW_027987098.1:0-202 GCF_054177405.1 Leptonychotes weddellii
CCTGAGGGAGCCCACTGGTGGCTGATTCTGCTGATGACTGGAGACACAGAAGGCAGAGCACCCCCTCCCTGCTGACCTCCCCTGACACACACACGTTAGCACTCATTACTACGGAGGACACACAGAAGACATGATACCTATGTCCCCCAGGCCTCTTCTGCATCCACACGAGGACGATCACACAGAACTTGTCCTCACCTCA
>NW_027987099.1:0-202 GCF_054177405.1 Leptonychotes weddellii
AAGAAGAAGAAGAAGGTAGCGGGAGGGGAAGAATGAAGCGGGGGAAATCGGAGGGGTAGACGAACCATGAGAGACAATGGACTCTGAAAAACAAACTGAGGGTTCTAGAGGGGAGGGGGGTGGGAGGATGGGTTAGCCTGGTGGTGGGTATTGAGGAGGGCACATTCTGCATGGAGCACTGGGTGTTATGCACAAACAATGA
>NW_027987100.1:0-202 GCF_054177405.1 Leptonychotes weddellii
GTGAGCCTGGTGATGGGTATTAAAGAGGGCACGTTCTGCATGGAGCACTGGGTGTTATGCACAAACAATGAATCATGGAACACTACATCTAAAACTAATGATGTAATGTATGGGGATTAACATAACAATAAAAAAATTTAAAAAGAATCTATACAGTGAAAGATAGAAGGGTACTGATTGGCTTTTGCACTAATATAACATA
>NW_027987101.1:0-202 GCF_054177405.1 Leptonychotes weddellii
GCGTATACGAAAAAAACAAAAAAAAATTCCCAACATTTGACAAATGGTCTTAATATTCAAATAAACTAAAAAATCCAACAGAAAATTGGGCCAATTAAACCTAGTACAGTTGTATAAAAAAATAACTGGCCAATTAAAGATGTTAAAGAAAGCCTTATCTCAATAATTTTGTCATTCAAATTAAAACAGTGAAACAGAAGAA
>NW_027987102.1:0-1052 GCF_054177405.1 Leptonychotes weddellii
ACGCACCAGCGGGAGTCATCAACCCTGCTGCCTGGGCTAATATGGCTGCACCCAAAGAGTGCCCAGCATGGGACTTCACCACAACCGAGGGACAGGCCCACATCCACTGGTACCAGGAGGCCCTCCTCCAGGGAATCCAGGCAGAAGCTAAGAAACCCACGAACATTGCTAAGGTATCCTCGGTCACTCAACAACCAGGGGAGTCCCCTGGGGACTACTACGAAAGACTATGTGAAGCCTACAGGATACACTCCATTTGACCCCAAGGCACAGGAAAGCCAACAGATGGTAAACACCTCCTTCATGGCTCAGGTTGCCCGAGACATCAGAAAAAAACTTCAGAAACTAGAGGATTTCACTGGGATTAACATCACCCAGCTAATAGAGATTGCCAATAAGGTCTACATGAACAGGGAGGTCACAGCCGAATGGGAAGCTGACAAAAAGATGAAAAAGAAAGTCAGCCTTCTTGCCGCTGCCCTGAAAAGGACAACACAAAGGCAGGGAGACTCCGACCACTGAAAGGGGGGAGACCCAGAACTCCCTTGGCAAGGGATCAATGTGCCTACTGTAAGGAGAAAGGGCATTGGAAAAATGAATGTCCCAACCGGGGAAAGGCTCAGAAGCCCAGCTGCTACAAGGAAGAACCCCAAGAGGAGGACCTCATAGGCCTTGCAGGAATGGACTCAGACTGAGGGGAACTGGGCTCTTTTCTCCTTGGCCCCCATGAGCCCAAGGTCAGAATGAAGGTGGGGGGCCAACCAGTGACTTTCATGGTTGATACTGGGGCCGAGCACTCTGTTGTCACCTCCCCAGTGGCCCTTTTCAGCAAAAGGACTATGACCATCCTTGGGGCCACGGGGACACGGGCGATACAACAGCCCTTTTGCCAGACTCGCCAGTGCAAACTCAGGGGCCACAAGTTCCGACGTGAATTCCTTTAACTGCCTGATTGCCCCATCCCTCTCCTGGGCCGAGACATACTCTCCAAGCTTAGGGCTCAGATAATCTTTGAGCCCACCGGACACACTAGCCTCTGATTGGACCCAAGG
>NW_027987103.1:0-202 GCF_054177405.1 Leptonychotes weddellii
ATTGTGGGGAGGGGCAGAGGGAGAAACTCTAAGTAGACTCTGCCCTGAGTGTGGAGCTTGATCTCGCAACCCTGAGATCACGACCTAAGCCAAAACCAAGAGTTGGAGGCTCAACCGATTATACCACCCAGCCACCCTGGGAAAGATAATTTTAAACTGCCTTTTATTTTTCTTCCAAATACTTATTTAAAATTTTTTTTAA
>NW_027987104.1:0-202 GCF_054177405.1 Leptonychotes weddellii
AGTTTGTTTCCTGCAATTAAGAATTCCTCATATCAGTGAGATCATATGATACATGTCTTTCTCTGTTTGACTTATTTCACTCAACATAATACCCTCCAGTTCCATCCACGTCGTTGCAAATGGCAAGATCTCATTCCTTTTGATGGCTGCATAATATTCCATTGTATATATATACCACATCTTCTTTATCCATTCATCTGTC
>NW_027987105.1:0-202 GCF_054177405.1 Leptonychotes weddellii
GCCTGGGTGGCTCAGTTGGTTAAGCGACTGCCTTCGGCTCAGGTCATGATCCTGGAGTCCCGGGATCGAGTCCCGCATCGGGCTCCCTGCTCGGCAGGGAGTCTGCTTCTCCCTCTGACCCTCCTCCCTCTCATGCTCTCTGTCTCTCATTCTCTCTGTCTCAAATAAATAAATAAAATCTTTAAAAAAAAAAATAAATAAA
>NW_027987106.1:0-202 GCF_054177405.1 Leptonychotes weddellii
GGGCGCCTGGGTGGCTCAGTTGGTTAAGCGACTGCCTTCGGCTCAGGTCATGATCCTGGAGTCCCTGGATCGAGTCCCGCATCGGGCTCCCTGCTCGGCGGGGAGTCTGCTTCTCCTTCTGACCCTCCCCCCTCTCATGTGCTCTCTCTCATTCTCTCTCTCTCAAATAAATAAATAAAATCTTTAAAAAAAAAAAAAAGAA
>NW_027987107.1:0-202 GCF_054177405.1 Leptonychotes weddellii
AGTATTCCCCACCCAGCCCTCCAGGCAAGTGTCTGGACTTGGCTGCTGCAATAAAAACTGTATTTGCCTTATCCATGCGAGGCTCTTTACATGTTTTATTTTATTCAATCATAAGACAATCCTGTAAACACTTTCAATCCCCATCTGGTAAACAAGGGTGGAACAGGCTTTCTGAGATCAAGGAGCTTGTCCAAGTTCATAT
>NW_027987108.1:0-202 GCF_054177405.1 Leptonychotes weddellii
CCAGGATCGAGTCCCGCATCGGGCTCCCTGCTCGGCAGGGAGTCTGCTTCTCCCTCTGACCCTCCTCCCTCTCATGCTCTCTGTCTCTCATTCTCTCTCTCTCAAATAAATAAATAAAATCTTTAAAAAAAAAAAAAAAAAGAATTATTGCTAGATGTTGGCACGCCTGAGTGGCTCAGTCGGTTAAGCGTCTGACTCTCGA
>NW_027987109.1:0-202 GCF_054177405.1 Leptonychotes weddellii
AAAGGGGCGCCTGGGTGGCTCAGTTGGTTAAGCGACTGCCTTCGGCTCAGGTCATGATCCTGGAGTCCCGGGATCGAGTCCCACATCGGGCTCCCTGCTCGGCAGGGGGTCTGCTTCTCCCTCTGCCCTCTTCCCTCTCATGCTCTCTGTCTCTCATTCTCTCTCTCTCAAATAAATAAATAAAATCTTTAAAAAAAAAAAA
>NW_027987110.1:0-202 GCF_054177405.1 Leptonychotes weddellii
GGGTAGCCCGGTGATGGGTATTAAGGAGGGCACGTACTGCATGGAGCACTGGGTGTTATACGAAAACAATGGATCATGGATCACCACATCAAAAACTAATGATGCATTGTATGGTAACTAACAAAACATAATAAAATAAAATTTAAAAAAAAACTTAAAAGGAAAAGCTGAGTAATGAGATATCCACAGGGGGCCTTGAAAC
>NW_027987111.1:0-202 GCF_054177405.1 Leptonychotes weddellii
GGGCGCCTGGGTGGCTCAGTCGTTAAGCGTCTGCCTTCGGCTCAGGTCATGATCCTGGGGTCCTGGGATCGAGTCCCACATCGGGCTCCCTGCTCGGCAGGAAGCCTGCCTCTCCCTCTCCCACTCCCCCTGCTTGTGTTCCTGCTCTAGCTATCTCTCTCTCTGTCAAATAAATAAATAAAATCTTTAAAAAAAAAAAAAA
>NW_027987112.1:0-202 GCF_054177405.1 Leptonychotes weddellii
CAATATCGCTCAGCATCAGGGAAATCCAAATCAAAACCTCAATGAGATACCACCTCACACCAATCAGAATGGCTAGAATTTACAAGTCAGGAAACGACAGATGTTGGCGGGGATGCGGAGAAAGGGGAACCCTCCTACACTGTTGGTGGGAATGCAAGCTGGTGCAGCCACTCTGGAAAACTGTATGGAGGTTCCTCAAAAA
>NW_027987113.1:0-1052 GCF_054177405.1 Leptonychotes weddellii
GCCTTTGCTGCATCCCAAAGGTTTTGAACAGTGGTGTTTTCATTTTCATTTGTTTCCATGAATTTTTTAAATTCTTCTTTAATTTCCTGGTTGACCCATTCATTTTTTTTTTGATATTTTTTTATTATGTTATGTTAATCACCATACATTACATCATTAGTTTTTGATGTAGTGTTCCATGATTCATTGTTTGCGTATAACACCCAGTGCTCCATGCAGAACGTGCCTTCTTTAATGCCCATCACCAGGCTAACCCATCCCCCTACCCTCTTCCCTCTAGAACCCTCAGTTTGTTTCTCAGAGTCCATAGTCTCTCATGGTTCGTCTCCCCCTCCAATTTCCCCCCCTTCATTCTTCCCCTCCTGCTCTCTTCTTCTTCTTCTTCCTTTTTTTTTTTTTTTTTTAATATATAATGTATTATTTGTTTCAGAGGTACAGGTCTGTGATTCAACAGTGGAGAAAGGGGAACCCTCCTACACTGTTGGTGGAATGCAAGCTGGTGCAGCTACTCTGGAAAACAGTATGAATGTTCCTCAAAAAGATGAAAATAAAGCTACCATACGATCCAGCAATTGCACTACTGGGTATTTACCCCAAAGATACAAATGTAGGGATCTGAAGGGGTACGAGACCCATTCATTCTTTAGTAGGATGCTCTTTAGCCTCCATGTATTTGAGTTCTTTCTGACTTTCCTCTTGTGATTGAGTTCTAGTTTCTAAGCATTGTGGTCTGAAAATATGCAGGGAATGATCCCAATCTTTTGGTACCGGTTGAGACCTGATTTGTGACCTAGGATGTGATCTATTCTGGAGAATGTTCCATGGGCACTAGAGAAGAATGTGTAGTCTATTGCTTTGGGATGGAATGTTCTGAATATATCTGTGAAGTCCATTTGGTCCAGTGTGTCATTTAAAGTCTTTATTTCCTTGTTGATCTTTTGCTTAGATGATCTGTCCATTTCAGTGAGGGGGGTTTTAAAGTCCCCTACTATTATTGTATTGTTGTTGATGTGTTTCTTTGATTTTGTTATTAATTGGCTTGTATAATTGGC
>NW_027987114.1:0-202 GCF_054177405.1 Leptonychotes weddellii
GACGGAGTGCCCACAGGACAATTAGCTCTGGCCCCTGCTTCCTGAGAACTCCGTGAAGACCGCAGGTAAGGGGAGGAGAATCCAAGGGCCCTGCCCAGGCCCCTGCGAAGCCGTCCTCCTGGTGGCTGGGGCCTCCTTCAGAGGAAAACGAAGTCCTGTGTGTTTCTTTAGGCGCCATCTCGGTGAGGTCCTCAGACCCATA
>NW_027987115.1:0-202 GCF_054177405.1 Leptonychotes weddellii
CTCGAGACTCCATTCTGGGATTACCTAATGATTTTGCCATTACTCTGGGTTTCTTCTCAATCTCTTGCCATTACTGGGTTTCTTCTCAATCTCTTCGGTATCTTAAAGAGATATTTAATGGGAAACTACACAGTATCTTACATGTACAAGTCTGTTTTCCTACTGACCAAGATATAAAGTGCCAAGGTTTTTTTTTTTTTAA
>NW_027987116.1:0-202 GCF_054177405.1 Leptonychotes weddellii
GGGCGCCTGGGTGGCTCAGTTGGTTAAGCGACTGCCTTCGGCTCAGGTCATGATCCCAGGGTCCTGGGATCGAGTCCCGCATCGGGCTCCCGGCTCAGCGGGGAGCCTGCTTCTCCCTCTGACCCTCTCCTCTCTCATGCTGTTTCTCTCTCGCTCGCTCTCTAATAAATAAATAAATAAAATCTTTAAAAAAAAAAAAAAA
>NW_027987117.1:0-202 GCF_054177405.1 Leptonychotes weddellii
CGGGGATCACTACATCAAAAACTAATGATGTATTGTATGGTGACTAACATAACATAATAAAATTAAAAACTACCAAAAAAAAAAAAAAGATATATACTTCATAAAAATAAATATTTGCTGTAATATGACAAGACCATACATTTAGTTCCCCTAAAAACTGTCCTCAGTTTTGAAAACAAAATTTAAAAGTTCGAGCTCTAAG
>NW_027987118.1:0-202 GCF_054177405.1 Leptonychotes weddellii
AAAGACACCACAAAAGAGAACTACAGGCTTATATCTCTGGTGAACATAGATGCAAAAACCCTCAACAAAATAGTAGCAAACCAAATTCAACAATACATTAAAAAATCATATACCGGGGGGGGGGCGGAGCAAGATGGCGGAGGAGTAGGAGACCTGGATTTCGTCTCCTCTCAGGAATTCAGCTGGATAGGGATCAAACAAT
>NW_027987119.1:0-202 GCF_054177405.1 Leptonychotes weddellii
GCAATGGAGACTCTGAGTTCTCAGCAGAAGGTTCCCGCAGGGGCGGGAAGGGGAGAGGCGTCAGGCCGGCCATCACACATCCCAGAAGCCGCACCACAGGCCTCAGAAGAGGGCCGGCTAAGTGCCTCTCGATTTTTTGTTCAAGATTTTGCTTATTTATTTGAGAGATTTTATTTCTTCATTTGAAAGAGAGAGAGAGAGC
>NW_027987120.1:0-202 GCF_054177405.1 Leptonychotes weddellii
CCGCATAAATTAAGTGGTCAATAGAAGTACAAGTAATACAATGTGCTGGAGTATAAAATGAATTTTGGTTGCGTGGAGGAAGTAGCATCTAAGTTGGACCTCTAAATTATCTAATTCTCTAACAAAAAATAACTTGTTTTATTGTATTTTGAAAGTATCTTTAGGGACATTATCCCATTTGAACCTCACAATGACTATGGGA
>NW_027987121.1:0-202 GCF_054177405.1 Leptonychotes weddellii
GACTGATACTTAGTGTACCAGACTATTCGAGGAATTTCTGAAATGACCATGTACATGAGTAACAAAACAAGTAGAATGTGTAGTGATGTGAACACAGTTTTAAAGTCTACTTGTCTAGACTTGTGAACACCCCCATGATAGGTAGGAGAGCCCAGAGGGAGCTGGGAGAAATCAGCTGCAAATCATGTAGCCCATTAATCCC
>NW_027987122.1:0-202 GCF_054177405.1 Leptonychotes weddellii
GCCTGGGTGGCTCAGTTGGTTAAGCGACTGCCTTCGGCTCAGGTCATGATCCCAGGGTCCTGGGATCGAGTCCCACATCGGGCTCCCGGCTCAGCGGGAAGCCTGCTTCTCCCTCTCCCACTCCCCCTGCTTGTGTTCCTGCTCTCGCTGTCTCTGTCTCTGTCAAATAAATAAATAAAATCTTTAAAAAAAAAAAAAAGGA
>NW_027987123.1:0-202 GCF_054177405.1 Leptonychotes weddellii
TGCCTTTTTTTTTTTTTTTTTTAAAGATTTTATTTATTTATTTGAGACAGAGAGAATGAGATACAGAGAGCATGAGAGGGAGGAGGGTCAGAGGGAGAAGCAGACTCCCTGCCGAGCAGGGAGCCCGATGCGGGACTCGATCCCGGGACTCCAGGATCATGACCTGAGCCGAAGGCAGTCGCTTAACCAACTGAGCCACCCA
>NW_027987124.1:0-1052 GCF_054177405.1 Leptonychotes weddellii
CTCCCTGTTTTGTCATCAGGGTCTGACAGGGGCTGTACCTCTCTCCACAGACCCTGCCCAGCGGCTTTCCTCCTTCCCCTTCAGCCTGAAAAATGGTGGTGGCTTCTTGCTCTTATTAGTCCCCAGTGGCCTCAACACCCTTTGCTGATTTCCTTAATCCTCTTCAGTAAATAATTTTCCTTGGAATCCCATGCCTATTGTTTTCTTCAGGGAAGCTGGCTGTCTTTCACTTTCATTCATTTTGTTTGCCCATTCATCTATTCATTTAACCATCTATTCAAATTAAAACATACCAGTCACTATGCTGGGACACTGAGGTGCAAATAAGAAAGGGAACTGAAAGGACTGTAACGTGGCCAAGTCTGCACCACACTCCGGAACTACAGAATACCCAAAGGGACTACCAGCCCTCCTGTCTGCATGAGGGTTTCTGGATCAGCTGCCTTGGTGGACTTAAAAGGGAGTATGCAGACAGACTGTAAAGAATGCGATTAGAGGCGAGATCTACATATTCTACCCTCTTTCCCCCAACACTCAAACACACACACATAAACACTAAATCTAATGGAAGGGTTCCTGGAAAAGGCAGAACTTTTCCTGAGCTAAGTATACCATTTCCATGATCCAAAAATTTTGTCACATTTAAGATAGAAGATATTCATCTGTCACCTTTAAGACAGTTGTCAGATATCCATTAGCTGCAATGGAACCAAAACAGAATTTTCAAAGTAGGTGGTGATAATGACGAAGATGGCCTAGAATGAGCAATAACCAGAAGTCACACATGCACTAAGGAAAAGCAAAGGCATCAGAACTACAGACACTGCACCAAATCACAGAATCTAAGTCCCAAAGAGAATAGTCTTACCGAAGGTCACAAGTATGATTAGAATGAACCCACTTCTCATGACACCCTATCTCTACATTTTTAGGACTGATGATTATGAACACAGTTATATTTTTTTTTTTTAAAGATTTTATTTATTTATTTGAGACAGAGAGAATGAGAGACAGAGAGCATGAGAGGGAGGAGGGTCAGAGGGAGAAGCAGA
>NW_027987125.1:0-202 GCF_054177405.1 Leptonychotes weddellii
CCGCGGGTCTCTCTACTGGAGTGGCTGTTGGACCCCATCTGCATGGGGGTTCCCCGGGGTGTTCTCATGCTGGTGGGGGACGTGGGGGTGTCTGCCTGCCTCGGGGGGATATTGAGGTCAGAAGACGGGGCTCTGGTCCGGGCAGGTATGTCTGAGTGACCCTCAGTGACCCAGAGTCCACATGTTCACAGACCACGGGTGC
>NW_027987126.1:0-202 GCF_054177405.1 Leptonychotes weddellii
GGGCGCCTGGGTGGCTCAGTTGGTTAAGCGACTGCCTTCGGCTCAGGTCATGATCCTGGAGTCCCGGGATCGAGTCCCGCATCGGGCTCCCTGCTCGGCGGGGAGTCTGCTTCTCCCTCTGACCCTCCCCCCTCTCATGTACTCACTCTCTCTCATTCTCTCTCTCTCAAATAAATAAATAAAATCTTAAAAAAAAAAAAAA
>NW_027987127.1:0-202 GCF_054177405.1 Leptonychotes weddellii
CTCCCCCTGCTTGTGTTCCCTCTCTCGCTATGTCTCTGTCAAATAAATAAATAAAATTTAAAAAAAAATTTTTTTTAGTTTAGCTACTTTACTGTAAGTCTTAAATTCAATTTCCTTTCTCTTCTCTATCCTTTTTTTCTCTTTTATAACTTCTCCCTGTGTTCTCAACTCCCATCCCTACCACTTGGTGTCTGCCGCCTGC
>NW_027987128.1:0-202 GCF_054177405.1 Leptonychotes weddellii
ACTGCCTGTTAGAAAACACATTTACTTGGTTCTGTATCAAAGGTTATAAATATGTTTCATTTAAAAATAGCACTGCAACCCCGATGTTTATAGCAGCAATGTCCACAATAGCCAAACTGTGGAAAGAGCCAAGATGTCCATCGACAGATGAATGGATAAAGAAGATGTGGTATATATATACAATGGAATATTATGCAGCAAT
>NW_027987129.1:0-202 GCF_054177405.1 Leptonychotes weddellii
AACCAGTAAAATTTTCATGGAAACTGTCATGAAAAGATGTTATACTTGTCTTAGTCTTCAAGGGCTGTCCTAACAGATTGAGTGGCTTAAACAACAAATATTCATTCTCTCACAGGTCAGAAGTCAAAGATCAAGATGTTAGCTGCATTGGTTCATTCTGAGTCCTCTCCATGAATTACAGATGAGCATCTTATTGCTCTCC
>NW_027987130.1:0-202 GCF_054177405.1 Leptonychotes weddellii
CTACTTCTCCCTCTCCCACTCCCCCTGCTTGTGTTCCCTTTCTCTCTGCATCTCTCTCTGACAAATAAATAAATAAAAATCTTTTTAAAAAATTTAAAAAAAAATTTTTAATGAGCCAGTCATTTACCAACCCATTCACTCACCTCCCACTGCTATATGCCCACAATGTGTGGGGTCACAGAAAGACCAACATGACACAGCC
>NW_027987131.1:0-202 GCF_054177405.1 Leptonychotes weddellii
GTCAAAAACAGGGAGCCTGGGTGGCTCAGTTGGTTAAGTGACTGCCTTCGGCTCAGGTCATGATCCTGGAGTCCCGGGATCGAGTCCCGCATCAGGCTCCCTGCTCGGCGGGGAGCCTGCTTCTCCCTCTGACCCTCCCCCCTCTCATGTGCTCTCTCTCATTCTCTCTCTCTCAAATAAATAAAATCTTTAAAAAAAAAAA
>NW_027987132.1:0-202 GCF_054177405.1 Leptonychotes weddellii
CGCGGCTCTATCACTTGCCAGAAGCGGCCGACGGAGGCCCCTCCCCCGCCGTCTATCCTCCCGAATATCGCCTCGGATTCACTTCTCCGCACGTCCTACCTTCCAGAAAGTGGTCGCTTTTCTGATGAGAGAGTTGTTGCTCTTCTTTTCTTCAATCTCCTGTTGAGTTTGTAGGTGTTCAGAATGGTTTGATCCCTATCCA
>NW_027987133.1:0-202 GCF_054177405.1 Leptonychotes weddellii
AGTGGGCCTTTCAGATTCTCTCCCCCTAAGTCTGGAATTAGAGCTAAGAGACACTTGCCCGTGTCGCAGGTCACTGGAATGTGACCCGACGTGATACGTGGAAGACTGGGGGTACTGTTACGGCAACCCTGTTAGACTGTGACCAAGGAGAAGAGAAAAGCGGTCTGTTAGAGAGGGTGAAGAGCAGGGGCAGACGTGCAGG
>NW_027987134.1:0-202 GCF_054177405.1 Leptonychotes weddellii
AAATTTTTTTTTTTTTAATATTTTATTTATTTATTTGACAGAGAAAGACACAGCGAGAGAGGGAACACAAACGGGGAGTGGGAGAGGGAGAAGCAGACTCCCTGCTGAGCAGGGAGCCCGATGCGGGACTCGATCCCGGGACTCCAGGATCATGACCTGAGCCGAAGGCAGTCGCTTAATCAACTGAGCCACCCAGGCGCCC
>NW_027987135.1:0-1052 GCF_054177405.1 Leptonychotes weddellii
ATCTAGTTCATATCCCTTTACAATGAGGAAACTAAGAATCAGAGAAGTAGCTAAGGATTAGGCACAGCCTGGGAGTCAGAGCCTAACTCCTAATTTTTATGCTTCTTAAGTCACACAGTGCTGGGAAACAAAAGCTCAGGTCATTCTTCATTAAAATTTTGTCATTTTATATACGTATCTTTAAATGCTAGAGGTAATTTTTTTAAAAAATAATGACTGGTATTTGCCAAATTGATTTTCTAATTTAATCATTCTTTCTGTATTTATTAGTTGCCATTCTACTAAGGAAAATGCTTTCTCTTCTTTCCATCTATTTTAAAATTTATTTTTGTGTATGTCAGTATGGACTCATGACTTCCTGTTGTACTCAATGGGTTCCAAGCTATTATCATTATTTATTTCCAGGCCTGAATTCTTAGATCACCCAATAGGAGCCCTCTCAGGTTAGTTTCTCTGTTCTTCTGATATGTCCCCATCATTCTTAAGCACTTCTCTACTTTCTGGCATAATGAGCTATCCCAGAGATATGTTCTTTCCTTTCCCTAGCCTTGAGATAAGCCCTTTCTGCAAGAAGGCCTAAGTTCCTTTAAAAGGATCATAGAATTTAGGAATCAAGATCTGAGTATCAAGAGTGCTCATTAGTGTTGCAGTGGCAGTGTTCCCAGCATCCCTCCGGGGCCAGAGTTACGGACACATTTACATCGTATTTATTTCTGTATCTCTTCCTATTGAAAACCATAGTTTCACACTGGTATTCTTCATTTTGGTCCGACAGCACAAGTTTTGTTTAGGTCTTCTTCCTTTTTGGAGAATGAGAAACCTGGCTCTCATTATCCTAAATATATTTACTTAACAGATCAGTAACCTTTTTAAGACACTAGTCTCCCCGTATTCATAGTTCCACTTCCCTAGTGTTTTTGCTGCTGCCCGGCAGGGGGCGCCCCGTGGGAGGGGATTGGGAGTGGGCATTGCCCAGCCCGGGGACTCCCTGGGAGAGGTTAGGCAGGGTGGTTAACGCACTCGCCTGAGTGGCCCGGGGTACAGATAGTGCC
>NW_027987136.1:0-202 GCF_054177405.1 Leptonychotes weddellii
AGAGGGCGCCTGGGTGGCTCAGTTGGTTAAGCGACTGCTTTCGGCTCAGGTCATGATCCTGGAGTCCCTGGATCAAGTCCCGCATCGGGCTCCCTGCTCGGCAGGGAGCCTGCTTCTCCCTCTGACCCTCCCCCCTCTCATGTGCTCTCTCTCTCTCATTCTCTCTGTCTCAAATAAATAAATAAAATCTTTAAAAAAAAAA
>NW_027987137.1:0-202 GCF_054177405.1 Leptonychotes weddellii
AGGGGGCGCCTGGGTGGCTCAGTTGGTTAAGCGACTGCCTTCGGCTCAGGTCATGATCCTGGAGTCCCTGGATCGAGTCCCGCATCGGGCTCCCTGCTCGGCAGGGAGTCTGCTTCTCCCTCTGACCCTCCCCCTTCTCATGTGCTCTCTCTCATTCTCTCTCTCAAATAAATAAATAAAATCTTTAAAAAAAAAAAAAAGA
>NW_027987138.1:0-202 GCF_054177405.1 Leptonychotes weddellii
ACATTTTTTTTTTAATTTTTTTTTATTCTTATGTTAATCCCCATACATTACATCATTAGTTCTAGATGAAGTGTTCCATGATTCATTGTTCGTGCACAACACCCAGTGCTCCATGCAGAACGTGCCCTCCTCAATACCCACCACCAGGCCAACCCATCCTCCCACCCCCCTCCCCTCTAGAACCCTCAGTTTGTTTTTCAGA
>NW_027987139.1:0-202 GCF_054177405.1 Leptonychotes weddellii
GGCGCCTGGGTGGCTCAGTTGGTTAAGCGACTGCCTTCGGCTCAGGTCATGATCCTGGAGTCCCGGGATCGAGTCCCGCATCGGGCTCCCTGCTCAGCAGGGAGTCTGCTTCTCCCTCTGACCCTCCCCCCTCTCATGCTCTCTCTATCTCATTCTCTCTCTCAAATAAATAAATAAAATCTTTAAAAAAAAAAAAAAAGAA
>NW_027987140.1:0-202 GCF_054177405.1 Leptonychotes weddellii
AATAGAATCAAAGACACACAAAAGCTTTTACATAAATGTTTAGAAGTGTTATTAATAATAGACATATAGTGGAAATAACCCAAATTTCCATCAACCAATGAATGAATAAACAATATGTTATATCCATAGAATGGAATATTATTCAGCTCAAAAAAGAAATGAAGTTACAGTACAATATGAATGAAGCTTGAAAACATCACGC
>NW_027987141.1:0-202 GCF_054177405.1 Leptonychotes weddellii
ATATGAACATAGACGCATATATCCACAAAACAAGAGGAATAATAAAGATAAAAGTTTTGATAAACCGAAAAAAGAAAAATAGAGCAATGTTAAATGAATCAGAAAGAAAAAACACAAGAATACAATTTAAAGTCTAAGAAAGAGACATTACCATTTATAGCCATTTATAGCCATGGATAGAGGGACAGTTTTTTAAACCACA
>NW_027987142.1:0-202 GCF_054177405.1 Leptonychotes weddellii
CAGTGTGGTCACCCTGGCTCCAGCCCCACAAGACCCTGGGACAGAGGGACGGCCCCCCAGAGGACCGGACCCCTGGCAGGATTGGCGGTAAGGCCCCTTGTACCTTCACGACATCTTCATCCGCAGACCTGCACTCCACAGCCTCCAACACGTCCACCACGGAGCCGTCCTCCTGAATGCCCACGACCTTGACGGGAACCGA
>NW_027987143.1:0-202 GCF_054177405.1 Leptonychotes weddellii
TAGCAAAGTTAATGTCGTACATCTTCATCACTCCATAAAAGCAATTTTTTTCTCTTTTTACTTTATAGCTCTATTTGATAAGATATTTTAAAATGCGGTAAGAAAAATCTTATTTGTGGAATACTGACTTGGTATGTGATTATCCAAGTTTCTTTTGCCATTACTCATATGTTCATATACTTAGAAACAAATACACATGAAA
>NW_027987144.1:0-202 GCF_054177405.1 Leptonychotes weddellii
AGCCAAGATGTCCATCGACAGATGACTGGATAAAGAAGATGTGGTATATATATACAATGGAATATTATGCAGCCATCAAAAGGAATGAGATCTTGCCATTTGCAACGACGTGGATGGAACTGGAGGGTATTATGTTGAGTGAAATAAGTCAAACAGAGAAAGACATGTATCATATGATCTCACTGATATGAGGAATTCTTAA
>NW_027987145.1:0-202 GCF_054177405.1 Leptonychotes weddellii
GACATCTTGGCTCTTTCCACAGTTTGGCTATTGTGGACATTGCTGCTATAAACATCGGGGTGCACGTACCCCTTCGGATCCCTACTTTTGTATCTTTGGGGTAAATACCCAGTAGTGCAATTGCTGGATCATATGGTAGCTCTATTTTCAACTTTTTGAGGAACCTCCATACAGTTTTCCAGAGTGGCTGCACCAGCTTGCA
>NW_027987146.1:0-1052 GCF_054177405.1 Leptonychotes weddellii
CAGAAGAACATAAGAGGTCACTGTTCACAGATCACCATAACAAATATGAGAAAGTTTGAAATATTGCAAAATTTACCAAAATGTGACACAGAGACACAAAGTGAGCGGCTGCTGTTGGAAAAATGACGCAGATAGTTGCTTGACACAGGGTTACCATAAACCTTCAATCTGTAAAAAATGCATTATCTGCAAAAAGCAGTAAAGCGAAGCACAATAAAATGAGGTATTCCCGTAGTTTCTATTATTAAATCAGTTAAAGATATGCATAGTTTAAATATTCCTTCATTCACGTTTGGTGTTGGAGAGTGACCTGATGAGAGACTTGTGTAGTTTGGGCTGGTTCTAGGCAGGGCCTCCTAAGACGAGCTCCTCCCTCACTTGAATTACTGTTTCCCTGGTGTAGTTCATAAATTTCTGGTGTAATTTCTTATCTTTCTTAGTATATATCTTGAATTGATTAGCTTTTTGGTGATGAACTGGTAAATGTGTGGTAGGCGATAGGGTCCATTTTATATTAATAAATTGATACTCCAGTATACGGATGGTGTTGGAACAAAGAAATGGAATGGTTTGAATGACTACTTTCAGCATAGCTCTTGGAGACCCAAATGAAATAGCAGTCTCTCTGGTGACAAGGTTTCTCTGTGTTTGCCAGGCAGTGTTTACTTTGGGCAGAGCTGGATGAACATAAATTTAGTCTGTGAACCCATTTTTTCATACTGACCACCTATTCAGTTGACAGATACCTCTGAGAACTGAATTCTGATCTCAGCTCTGCCACTGAGGAACTGTGGGGGCTCAAGCAAGTCACTAGCCCCACTGGACATGGTTTCCTTATCTATAGGAAGAATTTGGATTGGGTTAATTTCTAAGGACATTTTCAGGTCCCAGTTTACCAAGCTTCATGGCATCCCTCTGAAACTGGTGGGGGAAAGGCACAGACTAAGCAAGTTGCAGTAAGATCTGGTGAAGTCAGACTCAATGGAAAGTTTGTTGAAACTCACTAGAATATTACTTTCTGCTGCAGCCCTTTGCCTTTGAGATTTCTTAAA
>NW_027987147.1:0-202 GCF_054177405.1 Leptonychotes weddellii
TGGCTCAGTTGGTTAAGCGACTGCCTTCGGCTCAGGTCATGATCCTGGAGTCCCGGGATCGAGTCCCGCATCGGGCTCCCTGCTCGGCAGGGAGCCTGCTTCTCCCTCTGACCCTTCCCCCTGTCATGTGCTCTCTGTCTCTCTCATTCTCTCTGTCTCAAATAAATAAATAAAATCTTTAAAAAAAAAAAAAAAAAAAGAA
>NW_027987148.1:0-202 GCF_054177405.1 Leptonychotes weddellii
CCGATGTTCTTCGTTGCACCAGGCGGCTTGCTCCTTTCTCTTTCCAGCTGATGTTTTTTGAGAGTGTCATGTGCCTTCGTGTAGTTTGGGGTGACACGAGCTTGGACTGGGGTGTCCCCTTCAACTGGTTTCACGTGCTCGACTCCAGGGCTGGCCCTGCACGGGGGGTCTCGGAGGGTCAGGAAACGGAGCGACCCGGCGC
>NW_027987149.1:0-202 GCF_054177405.1 Leptonychotes weddellii
GCCTGGGTGGCTCAGTTGGTTAAGCGACTGCCTTCGGCTCAGGTCATGATCCTGGAGTCCCGGGATCGAGTCCCGCATCGGGCTCCCTGCTCAGTGGAGAGCCTGCTTCTGCCTCTCTCTCTGCCTGCCTCTCTGCCTACTTGTGCTTTCTCTCTGTGTGTCAAATAAATAAATAAAATCTTTAAAAAAAAAAAAAAAAAAA
>NW_027987150.1:0-202 GCF_054177405.1 Leptonychotes weddellii
GAAACGATGGACTCTGAAAAACTAACAGGGTTCTAGAGGGAAGGGGGGTGGGAGGATGGGTTAGCCTGGTGGTGGGTATTGAGGAGGGCACATTCTGCATGGAGCACTGGGTGTTATGCACAAACAATGAATCATGGAACACTTTATCTAAAACTAATGATGTAATGTATGGGGATTAACATAAGAATAAAAAAAAAAAAGA
>NW_027987151.1:0-202 GCF_054177405.1 Leptonychotes weddellii
AAGAAGAAGAAGGTAGCGGGAGGGGAGGAATGAAGCGGGGGAAATCGGAGGGGTGGACGAACCATGAGAGACGATGGACTCTGAAAAACAAACTGAGGGTTCTAGAGGGGAGGGGGGTGGGAGGATGGGTTGGCCTGGTGGTGGGTATTGAGGAGGGCACGTTCTGCATGGAGCACTGGGTGTTGTGCACGAACAATGAATC
>NW_027987152.1:0-202 GCF_054177405.1 Leptonychotes weddellii
CTTTTTTTTTTAAAGATTTTATTTATTTATTTGAGAGAGAGAGAATGAGAGACAGAGAGCATGAGAGGGAGGAGGGTCAGAGGGAGAAGCAGACTCCCTGCCGAGCAGGGAGCCCGATGCGGGACTCGATCCTGGGACTCCAGGATCATGACCTGAGCCGAAGGCAGTCGCTTAACCAACTGAGCCACCCAGGCGCCCAAGA
>NW_027987153.1:0-202 GCF_054177405.1 Leptonychotes weddellii
CCTTACTACCCATGAAACCCCCACCCAGAAGCAGGTCGTGTAGGAATGGCTTAGCACCAGGATCCCCACAAACTACGAGTTGTGTGTGGGGTGAAGGGGCAGCCCCCTTTCCGGCCATGCCCTGTTTCCTGGGTGGAGGGGCTCTTTGTACTGGACCCTTGCCCCCACGTACGGTGGGGCATTCCATGCCATGTAGGGCACA
>NW_027987154.1:0-202 GCF_054177405.1 Leptonychotes weddellii
GGGGCGCCTGGGTGGCTCAGTTGGTTAAGCGACTGCCTTCGGCTCAGGTCATGATCCTGGAGTCCCGGGATCGAGTCCCGCATCGGGCTCCCTGCTCGGCAGGGAGTCTGCTTCTCCCTCTGACCCTCCTCCCTCTCATGTGCTCTCTCTCATTCTGTCTCAAATAAATAAATAAAATCTTTAAAAAAAAAAAAAAAAAAAA
>NW_027987155.1:0-202 GCF_054177405.1 Leptonychotes weddellii
TGAGTGTGTGTGTAACTACGTGGGAGTGGGAGTGTGTGAGGATGGGAATGTGTGTCCGTGTGTGTGCATGGATGTGACTGTGGGTGTGTATACACGTGAGTGTGGGGTGTGTGTGAGTGTGTGAGTGTGTCTTCCAGCCCGGTGTCACCCCGTGCCTGACTTTTTCCAGCTGTGCCCAGAGCGGTCATCTTCCTGGGGGACA
>NW_027987156.1:0-202 GCF_054177405.1 Leptonychotes weddellii
CGGATGATAAATAGTTTTAAAGAAACTGGTCAGCTGTGTGGAAAAATAAAAATGTGTACCTAATTTTTGTCATGTACTGTTTATCCATAGGGAGGAAATAAAATTAAATCCTAAGTCTTCACATTAAAGATTGAAATGTAAAGGTAAAATGTATTAGCTTCTATTGCTACATTACAAGTCACACAATCTTGGCTTAAAACAG
>NW_027987157.1:0-1052 GCF_054177405.1 Leptonychotes weddellii
TGTGCCAGTACCATACTGTCTTGATGATGACAGCTTTGTAATAGAGCTGGAAGTCCAGAATTGTGATGCCGCCAGCTTTAGCAACCACCTTTAACATACTCAGGTATGGGGCTGCTTTTAAGGGATCTGAAACTCTGCCAGACAAATAGACCAAAAAGGTTACCAGAAAAGCTATGTGTAAGAAAGCTCACCCCAACCCATAGCTATTCATTCAGTGTGACTTCTCATAGTGGGATATGGCTTTTGGTTAGAGGAAATTACAGGCCAAGATTATCAGTTCCTTTACATCAGAAGCCATGTCTTTTTCTCCTGTACTTCCAACTGTACTTGTCACATTTAGGTAATAACTTAAAATAATTAATACATAAATCAATAATTTAATTTATTAAGTAGTATAATTAGTTAATATGCCTATGCAAAAACACCTTATAGATTATACTTTGATTTTCTGGTTCATAATAATAGGTGACATAAATTGTTCTTAATACTCTCTCCAGACTTGTTTTTCTATAACATTGATTAAACTTCTAACCATAATGAAAATTAATTAAAATTATGTAACAAAATGATAATTAAGAGGAGAAACTAATGAAATAAAACAAATATGAAATAGAGTAAGTCGATGGAACCAAAAGTTGGTTCTTCGAAAAGACTAATATTGACAAACTTATGGTGATAATTATCAAGACAAAAAGGGAAAGGGGACAAAACAATCATTTGAATGAGGAAGAAGAGCTGTAGGAGATATGGTCATTAAGATAATGAGAGGGGACATCTGGGTGGCTCAGGTGGTTAAGTGTCTGTCTTCAGCTCAGGTCATGATCACAGGGGTCCTAGGATCCAGTCCTGAGTCCTTCCTGCTCAGCAGGGAGCCTGCTTCTTCCTCTCCCACCCGCTTGTGCTCTCTCTGTCTCTAAAATAAATAAATAAAATCTTAAAAAAAGATAATGAAGGGATATTAAGAACATCTTTTCATTTGAAATTTTAAAAATCAAGTTAAGGTGAACAATTTTATCTAAGTTGCCAAATCTAAGACACTGAAATCTAAATCA
>NW_027987158.1:0-202 GCF_054177405.1 Leptonychotes weddellii
GGCGGGCACATTCTGCATGGAGCACTGGGTGTTATGCACAAACAATGAATCATGGAACACTTCATCTAAAACTAATGATGTAATGTATGGGGATTAACATAAGAATAAAAAAAAAAAGATACTAGCTGGGCTTGAAAACATAGAAGTCACTGGAGACTCCTTTACACTAGAAATAAAAGAACTAAAATCTAGTCAAGCTGAA
>NW_027987159.1:0-202 GCF_054177405.1 Leptonychotes weddellii
ACCTGGGCCCCTGGCTCCAGACCCTGGTCACCTATTTGTTTATTAATTATTTTCTCAACTGACATAAGTTGACTCAGAGAGACCGTGTGAATATAAACCTATCCTGACTGGGCGGCACCCCAGGGCCCATGTGATCTAGCCCTGGCCAGCCTGGGAAGGAGGGGCTGGCTGTTAGTGTGGACAAGGAACAGCAGAGCAGCAT
>NW_027987160.1:0-202 GCF_054177405.1 Leptonychotes weddellii
GCGCCTGGGTGGCTCAGTTGGTTAAGCGACTGCCTTCGGCTCAGGTCATGATCCTGGAGTCCCGGGATCGAGTCCCGCATCAGGCTCCCTGCTCGGCAGGGAGTCTGCTTCTCCCTCTGACCCTCCTCCCTCTCATGCTCTCTGTCTCTCATTCTCTCTGTCTCAAATAAATAAATAAAATCTTAAAAAAAAAAAAAAAAGA
>NW_027987161.1:0-202 GCF_054177405.1 Leptonychotes weddellii
AGACGATGGACTCTGAAAAACAAACAGGGTTCTGGAGGGGAGGGGGGTGGGAGGATGGGTTAGCCTGGTGGTGGGTATTGAGGAGGGCACATTCTGCATGGAGCACTGGGTGTTATGCACAAACAATGAATCATGGAACACTTCATCTAAAACTAATGATGTAATGTATGGGGATTAACATAAGAATAAAAAAATAAATAAA
>NW_027987162.1:0-202 GCF_054177405.1 Leptonychotes weddellii
GGAAGAATGAAGCGGGGGAAATCGGAGGGGTGGACGAACCATGAGAGACGATGGACTCTGAAAAACAAACTGAGGGTTCTGGGGGGGAGGGGGGTGGGAGGATGGGTTGGCCTGGTGGTGGGTATTGAGGAGGGCACGTTCTGCATGGAGCACTGGGTGTTATGCACAAACAATGAATCATGGAACACTTCATCTAGAACTA
>NW_027987163.1:0-202 GCF_054177405.1 Leptonychotes weddellii
CTGGACAGAGAGAGCCAGGCCGAGTACAACATCACCATCACCGTCACTGACCTGGGGACGCCCAGGCTGAAAACCCAGCACCACCTAACGGTGACGGTGTCCGACGTCAACGACAACGCCCCGGCCTTCAGCCAAAGCGCCTACACCCTGCGGGTGCGCGAGAACAACAGCCCCGCCCTGCACATCGGCAGCGTGAGCGCCA
>NW_027987164.1:0-202 GCF_054177405.1 Leptonychotes weddellii
TATGCTATAGTTCTACAGTGATTAAATGAGTCTAAATTCTAATTTATTCCCAATGAAAAAAAGAAAGAGATTTACTCTTATAAAAGTTTATAGTTTAGTATAATGCTGTGTATAATAAAACTTACAGATTGGAAAATAATTCCAAATATATTTTGTATATTATTTTTTTTTATTCTTATGTTAATCCCCATACATTACATCA
>NW_027987165.1:0-202 GCF_054177405.1 Leptonychotes weddellii
GGCGTAGCCTGGTGATGGGTATTAAAGAGGGCACATTCTGCATGGAGCACTGGGTGTTATACGCGAACAATGAATCAGGGAACACTACATCAAAAACTAATGATGTAATGTATGGTGAGTAACATAAAATAATAATAAAAAAAACCAATTGTATTTTGTTTACAAGAAATGGAGTTTAAATAAAGAATTTACACTGATTAAA
>NW_027987166.1:0-202 GCF_054177405.1 Leptonychotes weddellii
AATCAGTAAAATTTTCATGGAAACTGTCATGAAAAGATGTTATACTTGTCTTAGTCTTCAAGGGCTGTCCTAACAGATTGAGTGGCTTAAACAACAAATATTCATTCTCTCACAGGTCAGAAGTCAAAGATCAAGATGTTAGCTGCATTGGTTCATTCTGAGTCCTCTCCATGAATTACAGATGAGCATCTTATTGCTCTCC
>NW_027987167.1:0-202 GCF_054177405.1 Leptonychotes weddellii
ACGGTGAGGTGGGACACACATGTGGAGAAGGTCTTGTGCCTGCCCTCAGCAGAGGGGATCCTCAATATGGCAGCCACAATGAAGACATAGGAGAGGATGATGAGGAATAAACAGCCCATCAGAGCTGTGACACACACCAGGATCACACCCAAGGTGACAGAGGATGTCTCCTTCCCACAGGCCAACTTTAGGAGGGAAAGCA
>NW_027987168.1:0-1052 GCF_054177405.1 Leptonychotes weddellii
GGTGGATTGGCGGGGCCGGCGGGAGGCTCGGGGCCAGCGCTGCCCCATCCACCTTGGTGGCGAGGACAGAGGGGTAGGACGGGGGCCGTCCTGTGGCTGGAGACGGTCGGCCGGGAGAGGCTAGCATAGACCGCCGTTTCTCAGGCTCTTGGTGGAGAAGGGCTGACGTTTGTGAGACACGGTGAAAATAAATCACTGGAAAACAAGCCTTCAGAAGACACTCAAGTAGACGTCTGTTTTTGTTAGATTCAGCAGACCCTGGGTTACGCTGGATACGCCTCCATTCAGCACCGGCCTCTCCGGATGCGGGCAGTGGGGGTGTCCAGGCCCACTTGGAGCAGCTCGAGCCTGCACTTGGGGAGCTCTTTGGCTGAGTAGGGGGAGGGAGGCCTGGGGGCTCAGGAAAAAAGCCAAGGGGAAGCACCCTGAGGCCATTTGGATGCTGGTGGAGGGCATGGGGTGTTCCCAGGATGAGGGGGAACTGGAGCTGGCTGGTGGTGCCCAGGATGTAGGTTGTGGGGCCCAGAGGAGGAGGGCAGCTCCCCATTATGAAGACTGCATGGAGCAGGGAGGGCCGGGCCGGAGGTCTGGACCTGGGAGGTGGGGCTGGTACCTTGTTTCTCCATCAGGTGGGAGGCTGGGGGGCCAGCAGGGGTCTGATCTGGGAAGGGAGGCAGGGTGTAGACAGGTGGGCACTCGGCAGGTCCCCCCATCTTCTGTCCTTCTTTAGGGAGGAAGGTGGGGGCTGTGTGCAGAAAGGCCCAGCCCAGGGATGGTAAGCACCTCGGGCCCCTGCGGCAGCCCTGCCGGGGAGAGGGGGTGCATGTGGCCACTGCCGGCCCCAGCCTGCCGGGCGCACAGGCGGGGTCCGGGATCAGGAACGACCTGGGGCCCTGGCCCCCCTGGCTGCACCCACGGGGGTACTGGCCTCTTACTGCCGGCCCGTTGCTTTGTGAGTCCAGTGTTACTGCAAGGGAGAGAACCAGTCATTCTCCAGAACCTGCTGCCTTTAACTGGACGACCACACAGCGGCTGGCCGTGTGGCCACTTGA
>NW_027987169.1:0-202 GCF_054177405.1 Leptonychotes weddellii
GGGCGCCTGGGTGGCTCAGTCGTTAAGCGTCTGCCTTCGGCTCAGGTCATGATCCCGGGGTCCTGGGATCAAGCCCCGCATCGGGCTCCCTGCTCCGCGGGAAGCCTGCTTCTCCCTCCCCCACTCCCTCTGCTTGTGTTCCCTCTGTCGCTGTGTCTCTCTCTGTCAAATAAATAAATAAAATCTTTAAAAAAAAAAAAAA
>NW_027987170.1:0-202 GCF_054177405.1 Leptonychotes weddellii
GGGCGCCTGGGTGGCTCAGTTGGTTAAGCGACTGCCTTCGGCTCAGGTCATGATCCTGGAGTCCCGGGATCGAGTCCCGCATCGGGCTCCCTGCTCGGCAGGGAGTCTGCTTCTCCCTCTGACCCTCCTCCCTCTCATGCTCTCTGTCTCTCATTCTCTCTGTCTCAAATAAATAAATAAAAAAATCTTTAAAAAAAAAAAA
>NW_027987171.1:0-202 GCF_054177405.1 Leptonychotes weddellii
CCAACGGTGGAGGGAAAATGAGTTGAAATCAGTTCACTCCAGACGAAGAATATCCGTGGGAGAATATCAATGTTTCTGTTTTACTCAAGGCTGGTAGGAACAGTAATATAGTTCCAAGGGCTCCTTTTCACCTCACTTTGCTCAGAAAATCTAGAGACTGGGGCGCCTGGGTGGCTCAGTTGGTTAAGCGACTGCCTTCAGC
>NW_027987172.1:0-202 GCF_054177405.1 Leptonychotes weddellii
GCTTTGTGGGATGGTTAGCAGCATCCCGGGCTTCTAGCCACTAGATGATAGTAGCTCCCTCCTCCCCAGTTGTGGCAACCAGAAGTGTCCCAAGACATTGTCCAATGTCCCCTGGAGGCCCAAACCGCCTCCACTTGGGGACTGCTGGTGTAGTAACTAAGAGTTGCAATTGCAGGCCCAAGGATGAAGCAGCCTTTTCTAA
>NW_027987173.1:0-202 GCF_054177405.1 Leptonychotes weddellii
GTCTCTCTCTCTCTGTCAAACAAATAAATAAAATTGTTAAAAAGAGAAAAAGTTTCAGTTTTTTAGATGTGGGCGTCTGGAAGCCTGAACATGGATCATTAAGGGAAAACTAGATGCTGGGTAATATGATTTTAACTGTTTTTTGGCTGATGTCAAGGAAGATGGCTGAACCGTCCAATTATTAGCTTGGTACTTCTGTGAA
>NW_027987174.1:0-202 GCF_054177405.1 Leptonychotes weddellii
ATGAAATATATATATGAAAAAAATGAAAGAAAAAACCAATGGGATGATTAATCCAATGTTTCGTATCATGGTTACTTTTTTTTTTTTTTTTAAAGATTTTATTTATTTATTTGAGAGAGAGAGAATGAGAGAGAGCAAGCACATGAGAGGGGGGAGGGTCAGAGGGAGAAGCAGACTCCCTGCCGAGCAGGGAGCCCGACGC
>NW_027987175.1:0-202 GCF_054177405.1 Leptonychotes weddellii
GGGGTGGGAGGGATGGGGTGACTGGGTGATAGACACTGGGGAGGGTATGTGCTCTGGTAAGCGCTGTGAATTGTGCAAGACTGTTGAATCTCAGATCTGTACCTCTGAAACAAATAATGCAATATATGTTAAGAAAAAAAAAAAGAAGAAGAAGAAGGTAGCGGGAGGGGAAGAATGAAGCGGGGGAAATCGGAGGGGTGGA
>NW_027987176.1:0-202 GCF_054177405.1 Leptonychotes weddellii
GCCGTCTATCCTCCCGAATATCGCCTCGGATTCACTTCTCCGCACGTCCTACCTTCCAGAAAGTGGTCGCTTTTCTGTTCAGAGAGTTGTTGCTATTCCTTTCTTCGATCTCCTGTTGAGTTTGTAGGTGTTCAGAATGGTTTGATCCCTATCCAGCTGAATTCCTGAGAGGAGATGAAATCCAGGTCTCCTACTCCTCCGC
>NW_027987177.1:0-202 GCF_054177405.1 Leptonychotes weddellii
CTGCTTCTCCCTCTCCCACTCCCCCTGCTTGTGTTCCCTTTCTCTCTGCATCTCTCTCTGACAAATAAATAAATAAAAATCTTTTTAAAAAATTTAAAAAAAAATTTTTAATGAGCCAGTCATTTACCAACCCATTCACTCACCTCCCACTGCTATATGCCCACAATGTGTGGGGTCACAGAAAGACCAACATGACACAGCC
>NW_027987178.1:0-202 GCF_054177405.1 Leptonychotes weddellii
CCTTCGCCTTCTTCGGACTCTTGGCCACTTTCTTGGCGACAGCCGCCGCCGCGGGCTTCTTGGCCTTCTTGGGGGTCTTCTTGGCGCTCTTCTTGGGGGTGCTCGCCCCCGCGGCCTTCTTGGGTTTCTTGGCCGCCCCGGAGGCCCTCTTGGGCTTGGCCGCGCCCGCCTTCTTGGCTTTGGGCTTGGCTTCCCCGGAGGC
>NW_027987179.1:0-12223 GCF_054177405.1 Leptonychotes weddellii
CATTCCATTATATGAATATGCCTTGACTTATTTACCTAATCTGGTGGATGATAAGGAGGTTGTTTCAAGGTTTGGCAACTTCAGAAATTGCCATTTTTGTACGTATCTTTGGTGAATACCCCAAGAAGTACGTGTATACTTCCCCATTGGGTATACGCCTTGGACTTAAACTTCTGAATGCAGCTTAAATCCATGAACCTTTTGTAAAGAAGATTGAATACGTGAATGTCCTCATCTCTTCTTAGTTGGGTGGTTGGGGGGCTGGGGGGCAGAATCCTTGCACCTGTTGTGGTAACTGAGGAGCGGGGGGATATCCAGACTGAGCAGAGGGGTGCACAGGCCAGATGGACATGGCAGAACACCCAGGCTTGCCCACATGCTGAGCATAGTCAGAGGGATGCCCTCCTCACTGCACCTGACAGGATGTGGAAATGGGTCTGGAACCACAGTGACTCTGCCCCCTACCTTCAGCTCCCATCTAAACCACAGATGTTAGCCAAGCCGAGCCCACACGCTGTGGCAAGTCTGTGTAACTTAAATCAGGTTTCATCCCTGATTTCTTAGGATTTTCTCAATTTGCTAATACCATTATTCGACTCCCATCCATTTCATCAGCCACAGTAAAGCTCAGTGGCCTTGAATCAGTCACAAACAGTCCCAAAGGTTTATTTGGTCTTATATTTCTTAACACAATTTATAGCATTCAAATATTGAGTTAGATTCTGGGATGACATTCATCAAGCCTGCTGTAATATGCCCTTGGCTTCTTTCTCATCATCCCTGTCATCTATCTTGGCAGTAAAAGTGTCGCTGCTTTTACCTCTGTTCTATATGATCAGATAAAACCACCTCCTCTTTCCTGGGCTTGCACTTCCACAGCACTCCAGAACTCATCCACATGGACGGCTTAAACGTCATTACTTCTGTAATGCTTTGTAATAAACTCGCCTCTTCAAATATATTTTCCCCCAGGATATATCCCAAATTTGTTTGTTTGTTTGTACCTGTCCAAAAGTTGGGGGCACCTGGGTGGCTCAGTCAGTTAAGCATCTACCTTCGGCTCAGGTCATGGTGCCAGGGTCCTGGGATCGAGCCCCGCATCGGGCTCCCTGCTCAGTAAGGAACCTGCTTCTCCCTCTCCCTCTGCCTGCCGCTCTGCCTACTTGTGCTCTCTATCTTTCCGTCAAATAAATAAATAAAATCTTCAAAAGTTGGAATCGTTTACACAGGCAAGGGATGTTCTCTTTTCTAAAGCAAAGATCGAGAGACTCCTGGACTCAAGGTTGCACGTGCTCCCAGGGAAAAAGGGTGGAAATACTGCGACTTCTGGGAAAATCTCATTTATAGGGCTCCTTGTCCAGCCTGGGTTACTCCCTGGCAGTGAAATCCCCAGGGCTCCAGCCTAAGAGGGAGCGTTCCCAGGACAGAGGTGATATGGTGGTTCCATCCTGAGCCCTCACAGACTCCAACGGAGGCCAGAGTGGGTCATTCAGTCCAACCCTGCTTGTTCTGTCACATGGGAATCTGAGAGCTACAGAAACTGCAACAAATGGAGCTTACAATCCCCACAAGTTACCAGGGAAAGTCCCGGATGTGCCCTGTGGGTATTTTAGCCTCGGTCATCCCCTGTGTCACAAAAACCCTCGTTGTACACAATCCAAGGGCAATAGAGCATATGGGCTCTGAGGAAAACCTCGAATCTGCATTGAGAGATTCTACCACCTACTTATACTGGAGCAGGGTATTTTCTGCCCCTATGAAAAGGGGGTATAACACTGCCTCCCTGGAAAACCAGGGTACTCACATAGCACAGAAGGCATTGTAGAACTCAGGACACAGCAGCTAAGTGGTAATTTTGGAGAGCCAGGGATCAGTATGTGGACACCGGACACTTGGGGGAAAGGGCAGGGAAGCTGGGAGGTGGGGGCAGCCCCAGGAGGAACGGGGAAGCCAGTGAAAACCTCGAGCTCATCTGGCATATTCTATCAGGAAGACTGACAGTGTCAGCCAGTCCAACCACTATATCTCAGACTGTTCAGTTTCCTGGACTTCTCCAGGTCCTGTCCAGTGTCACCCACTAATTCTTGCTCCTCTCCCACAGAGATGAAGAGCTGAGGAAAATAGGAGAAAGAAGAAAAGATGCTGGCCAGAGCCTGCCCCCTCTTCCAGCGAGAAAACTAGATCCCACTTCAGTGTGCTCACCTCTCTCCCTGTCCTTTATTATAGGTCCTTACAATGCATGCCTATCTCATCGTTTGAGGGCTTCTCGAAAACACACATCCTACAGTTCTGTCACTTGGGACTCCTAGCACATTGCCCGGCATAAGGATGGGCGTCCAGTAAATTCTTTGTAAAGTCTGGAAGAGAGTTGAGAGAAAAGCTCACTTATTTTTTTGGTGAAAGAGATTCAAGAAGGAAGAGACCTGGAGGGAGTACAGCTTTCTGGACGTTTGGGTAGAAGAGCGGGTATAACAATGTTTCCAAAGATCAAAGCTCAGCCTTCCTTCTGTGCTTCATAGGCGTCTGTTCTAAGGGACCACAAGGGCAGCCCAAGCTTTCTGTTTTCACTCAACCTCCCTGCTGAATCCTGCAATCTTGCATCATTCAATGGGTTCACAACCACCCACAGCCACGAGGGAAAACCATATCCTCTTCCTGGAAACTTTTATACAGCCTCTCTCCTGCTAGGCCAGTGCCCAAAGAAAGTCGAATTTCCAGTTTGGAAGTGAGCACACAGCCATGTGATTTCATACATTCTTGCTAGCAGAACTGGAAAAGTCTATCTCCAGAAATATATAGCTGCGCTGAGACCCACGATCTTGGTTTACCAGCAGAGAATAGCAGGGACAAAAAAAAAAATCCTATGTTAAGGTTCAGCGATCCCAAACCCTGGTGACTGTCACCATAGCCAGCCAAGTTAATGCCACCATCTGCAACAGCTGGGTTTCCACAAATACCACCGGGCCTCTTACTCATCAGCGGCATTGTGTCTCCTAAGCCATGTTGGTTTTGCAAGATGGCTTGCTGCTTGGCACTGTTTCAGCATGTGAATATCTCCATTGAAGATTTTCCCATCTGGCAGTTGCCCAGGCGGTCATGCCCTGGTGTGCTTGGTGGTGTTCTTACAAGGGGATCCGGCCACTGAGAACGTGACACCTGCCTATGGGCTATGCGGGAAATCGTCAGGCAAAGGAAAATGTCACAGAGCACGGCTGCAAAGAAATACATCAAATATGTTGCCTGCTGTTGATGTAACCAGGTGACAGGAGCCCATCTGGCTATGATCTATTCCTTGGAAATGGAGTCAGAGATCCAAGAAGTGACAACTGTGCAGATGTAGGAATTTCTGTCCCCCATCAGTAAACCTGCAACGTTTGGATTCTCTGTAGCGCTCCCCACTTGGGAGGCTCACCCAGCTCATGATAACGTCTTTTTCAGTGATCCCACGAACTCGGCCTTTCTAGGCTTGAAAAGCCAGCCAATTCGAATCACACGTTAGTCTCCAGGAGATGGGGGAGAGGCAAAGTCAGAGCTGCTGTGCCTTCCTACTGGTGACCTCTCCTGAGTAGCTTGATTAAAATGTTCGGGGGAAGGGAAGAAGGTAGAAGGTAGAACTAGGTTTTCCTTTTCTTTCATGGTGAAAATCCATCTATCATTGCATCTCAACACAAATAGAATCATGATTTATGTCTCCCAATTTTCAAAAGTGATTTCCTGCACCTGTAACATTTCTGATATATATTAGGCAGTTACGCCCTCCTCCTCCACCAGGAAGCTGGAGGAGAAAGAGGAGTGAGGTGCCTTCCCGTGTGCTTTGGGTACAAAGGGAATGGTGCTGAAGCCAATCCTTTGCCTATAATAAGCGTTCGCTGCACTGAATATAAACAAAGATTAATCATATCCATGGAAAGGAGAGGGCAAGGACTCTGTGGGCATAAGACTCACCCCCCAAAATGCTCCAGCTCCACAAGGTGGGAATTAGGGGTCGGCTGAAGTTGCCTGCTCATCAGAATGGACTGTTGTAAGAATGATTCCAGGTCCTTTACCCGCCCTATTCAAATCCCTGTTAGTGAGAGTTGAGTAAGAATGCTCTGGTGAAGTGGCCAGTTTGACTTATCTACTAGCAGCGTCCCCCTGAGCAAATTACCTCTCTTCTGTAAGCCTCAGTTACTTCATCTGTATAATGGGAATAATAAAAGGATCTATCCAGTGTCGTGCTGGGGTCAGCTCTCACTGGCCTGAGAAAGCTGTTTCTGTGCTTCTCTTCCCAACTCTGAATTCAGTGACGTCATATTGATGGGTCGAAAAAAACCAGGTGGGAATATTTACACCATGGAAATTGGCAAATGCCACACACCAGAGCATTTTCTTTTTGGAGAGCTAGCTGTTAAACATTTTGGGGGAATTAATAAGGTAATTTGTGTTAAAGGGCTTCACGGGGTCTTGCACATTGAGGATTGTGAATGATTACCATATTTCATTCATGCTAAGACTTTCTGTTTATTTTCACATCCGTAAAACCAGGATGTGACTTATAATCAATAACATCTGACAGTTATATTTGGCAGCATTTTTCCTTATTGGCTTACAAAATAATGGTTCGTGTGCCAATCAATGGAGTGTTAAGACTTGATGAAACACATTATTATTACTATTATTACCAGCATCATCATTTTTATATTAGGTCCTTTATAAGAGTGCATGTATATGATTCTCAAAATGTGAGAGAAAACACCAAAGTCCCACCAAACCTAGAGTAGCATCTGCCTGATTCTAGGGGAGCCTTGGAAGTAGACAAAACCCTTCCTGTCTTCATCCTTGCCTACAACTGGAAGCTCTCCTTCCTCTCCCTGCTGTTCTCTCTCCCCAAATCCTCCAGCTAAGCCCCGTGTCAGAATAATCCCATAGGACCCTTGACATGCATGAGTCACATCGGTGAATGTGACCCCTCCCGGAGCATTTTGCACTGAAGGCTGACAGCTCACTAGGCACCAGGAGCTGGAGTCCCTATTGAAGGCACTCCATGTGTCTGGTGACAGACAGAAGGGGGCTGGGCTGGTCAGGAGGAGGCTTTCTTGACATGAGACTCACCCACACAGATTGCTGTTTGCAGTTTGGATCCTATTGCCTGGTAGGTGACAGTGGCCAAGAATCAGTACCCCTTAACTGAATAATCCAATGAATGACTAACTGAATAACAATGATAAAGATCTGCCAAATATGAAGGTTTTAATACGTGAGATCATCAAGCATTATCTAGGCTGTAGTAAATGGTACTCAAGCATCTTGCTAGTGAGATGTAAATTACTTTAGCTCTTTTAACGGACTGTTTGCTGGTGCATATTAAAATTTAATACACACCTAGCATGCAGGTCTCTCTTGCGCTGCCTGCTTCAGAGAAGCATCCCGGGAGGCACAAACTAGAGTTCACGGGATGTTCATGGCTGTGCCATCTCTATCTGCAAAGCCCAGAAACAGCCGAAATACTAATAAGGGATGGGTTAGATAAATGTTGCTGCCCCCATAGCCATTCCGAGGGCAGCAATTTGGAAGAATGAGGTCAATTTGTACATTCTGGCAAGGAAAGAAATATTAGAGGGAAAAGAAAGCAATTTACTGAACACCGTATATACATAAGAGGATAATGAAACAAGACCATTTTCTTTTCCTCCTGTATTTTCATATGAGCCTAAATGTGTAAGCAAAGCTAAGAACGGTTACCTCTGCAAAGGGGGATACGGTGGGTGTGGGGCGGGTGGAGCATATGGTCAAGGCAGACTTTAGCTTTATTTTTATGCCTAATTTTAATTTTACAACCGAAAGGTATTCATATGTTATTTGTGTAATGAAAACGTGTAAATAAATAAGAGGGAAGCCTGGTCGAAGGAGGCACCAATGCGTGCAGCAGCTAAGGGAGCACTCCGCTGCGGAGGGGCTGCCCAGTGGGACCCGGGTGCCTCGGAGCACAGCAGGGCAGAGCGGCTCACACCTGCCCCGAGAGGAGCTCCGCACGCATGCGCTGATGGGACCGCTGATGGGACTGCCTTCCTTCTGCTGCCGCCCCGTGAGGTGAAGTAGAGAGGTGGCCGGGTGAGGGTCCTGGAGAGAAAGGAGGGGGAGAACGGAGTCATGCCTATCTGGGGATTATAGTAACAGCCAGGCCTTTCTGAGAATTCTGGGGATTTGATGGTTTCTCCACTCCCCCTTCATCCCCTCTACCCTGAGCCAAGGTGATCTCTCTGGGCTCCCAAACTTCTCACGTCACAGAGTTATTTATAGAGCAGGTGGGGACCTCAAAACATTATCCTGGTCACCCCCTGCTAGGAAGTTAGCGGTTAAGCAGGCCCTGGAAAAAATAATCACAGAGAGCATTCTTTTTTTTCTTCCTCGGAAACCAAAATATTTGTTTTTCTTTGCCACTCCAAGTTCTTATTTCCTGAAATGTTCAGAGAATGGATTCTACTGCCTTTCTTGGTCTCCGTCCATGCAACTGATCACATCTAGTTAGCACCAACTATGTGTATGCCTGATTTTCAAGGGTGGAGAGTGTCAAAGAAGGCTTTGAAGAATTAATGCAAAAAAAAAAAAAAAAGAGCAAACCAGGATTCTCCAGGCAAACGTGGGGTGTGAGCGAAGGGTGGGAGAAGCATGGCGGGGTTGCTGGGCATGCACACTCCAGGCTGACGGAAACACATGGACTGCACCATGTGTTCGCAACTCAAACTCCCCTGTGCGCACAGAGGGGTAGAAAGTCCAGGAAGCAACTCTACACTCGGTGATGAAGAAGTACCGAGAGTCCCTGTGAGACTGTACAAAGCACAGGACCATCATTCTCAGGCACGTGTGTGCTTGCTAATGAAACACCCATAAAGACTTGGAGGCAGGAATGCAGTCAAGGGATTCAGAACGGGACACTGAATTTCTGGCAGAGGGAAGCCTGATGAAGACGATGCTGGTGTTTTTCACTTCCAAACCGTGGACAAAGTCTGATGTGCTCTGGGGGGCCTTTGGCCATGTTGAAAATCAGGAACCAGATTTGCCCACTGGGTGAACCCTCTAGCTCCACAGCCGGCTTTTGCAATTTTAATTTTAAAAAATCCGTTCTGATGGCTCTCCCACGCTCAATAAGAGCAACGGCAGACCCTAACTTTATTTAACGTGCTTTGAAGCTCTGGCTCCAGACAGGGCGGGGATGAACGCTGAGCTAAATCACATCACCTGCCAGAATACCAGGCAGGCTGGGGCTATTGGGGGGAAAGTGGCCTGCCGTGGATTTCCGTGGCTCCAGCATTGGTGAGCACACATATAATGAGTCAGAAATGTGCAGGTGGACACTCTGCAGGGAACCCAGCACGCACTCTACTATACTTGAGGCTCTGAACCTTGTCCTGATTCCTGTGTTTGCAAGTGGTTTGTTCATAAAACGTTTGCGGCTGGTCATTTAAGTAAACTATTAACCAACCACACAACAGACATTCATTAAGCAGCTACTGTGTGTCTTTCAGGGTTGGGACCGAGGATAGAATTGGGGGCAAAGGACAGCCAAGAGCGGGGCTATCAAGAATTCTAGACGGACTGCTTCCTGATGGGAGGCGATGTGGGTTGGTGGTTAGGGCTGGCTTTGATTCCTCCTTGTCACTCACCAGCTGGATGACTTCAGTCCCTGGACCTGTTTGTTCTTCTGTAAAATGGTATAAATGCTATTTCCTACTTCAATGTACCGTTAGGATTAAATGCGAAAGGATTAAAAGAGATAAGGATAAAGCACTTAGCTCAAAGAAAATCACCTATTATTACAAGGGCAAAAAAAATTTCCAGCCCTCCTTTTATAAGTGAGGCCCAGGGGCAGTGCAACTTCGAGCAAAGCCTCCCAAGCAAGTGAATTGTGGGTTCCTTTAAGTCCATATCGGCTCCAATTCTAGAGGGTTAGAACTTGAATTTTTCACGCATTCACGTTATGGAAATCAACCCTTGCAGAAACCAAGTGGAAAAAAAAATCAGAATCTGAAAAACAGATGCATTCTATTTGGGATGTAAATTAAACCTTTTAAGAGGCTTTTAAGAGGTAGCTTTTCCAGGATAATTGCACTAGAAGCACTGGAAGGCCAATCTATCTTTAACCCAAATGTCACCTCACTGTGGAGACAAGCTGGGTCACTTCTAAACTGAGGCCATAATTACAGTGCCTCGGAATCCAATAGATGCTCAAGCAAATCTTCAGTGTCCCTTGCCCCCCAGTTATTACCGGGAGTCTCCGAGGGGTGCTTCCATGGGTCCGTGGGGACTGGGGACGGAGGACTGCCATACACCCCTCTTCCTGTTTAGCTTTCCCACTCTGCCTCACCTGCCCCAGTTGGTTGCCCATAAAGGAAACTCACTGGTGTCCCTGTTGTCATGGCTGCCCATCATGGGATGCCAGTGTCCTTGCTCAATGGAGCTGTCTCCACAGACCCCAAGGCTGTCAGCTCTTGGGGAGCCAAAGTAGCCATGGGTGGCCCTCCAACCCCGGGGCCATGCATTGTGCTTTGGGCCCAGCAGCCACTCTCTGTGTGGCTCAAAGTCCCACCAAGTCCCTCATGAAATCGGTTCTGTCACCTTCTGGCCTTGGCTAACAACACCACAGAGGCCCTTAGCTGATCTGACAGGAAAGAGAGACCAGGCCACGCCCTGCAAGGCCCTCTTCTCTCTTCTTAGCTGCCCCAACTCCAAATCTACCCCTCTTCTCCCCAGGTTCTGAAAAGAGCAGCAAACAGACCCTGATGGAGAGAAGCTGACACAAACAATTTCATCAGCCAAAGACTGTTGTTACCAGGGCTGCTGAATTCATTTGCTTGGCCTTCGTGGTCCATAAACCGAAAATAAGGTTTTCGTTAACCTGTTAGAAAGAAAGAAAAGAAAGAAAAGAAAGAAAGAAAGAAAGAAAGAAAGAAAGAAAGAAAGAAAGAAAGAAAGAAAGAAAGAAAGAGAAAGAAAGAAAGAAAGAAAGAAAAAGAAAAAAGAAAGAAAGAAAGAAAAGAAAAGAAAGACACCTCAAATAGCTCCCTTATTTTGTTCCAAGTTTCGATCATAGTTGTTCTTCCCTATGGGACCTGGTTAAGGTAACTGACGCATAAAAATGATCAAAGATATAAAAATACCAAATGGGAAATGCAGAAGATGATTTACTACAGGTAAATATTATAAACATTCCTTATAAGCTGATGCAAGTTAGAAAATTATCGTAATAACAATTCCTTCAAAGCAGTGGTTGGTGAGGGCTGTGATGTATATACTGGTTAAAATATTTTGGTTAGGGGCACCTGGGTGGCTCAGTTGTTAAGCGTTGGCCTTCGGCTCAGGTCATGATCCCAGGGTCCTGGGATGGAGCCCCACATCAGGCTCCCTGCTCGGCGGGAGACCTGCTTCTCCCTCTCCCACTCCGCCTGCTTGTGTTCCCTCTCGCGCTGTCTCTCTGTCGAATAAATTAATAAAATCTTTAAAAAAAATTAAAATAAAATAAAATTTTTTGGTTATCTGAAGATTACTATACCCAAAATTAACTTTCTCCACTTCAGCGCATTCATCAGAGAGGATTTAGTGGAATGAATTTGTTTATTCTTCACTGCATATTACTGTATTTCCACTGTGTGCCAGGCACCATTTTAGGGGTATTATACATGACTGACCAAGCCGACCAGACCCTGACTTCATGGATTTTCTTTCTATAATCGGGGGAACAGAAAAAACAAACGAGAAAACAAGAGAGAAACATATAGCATTAAGAGTTGTAAAGATAAAGTAAGGGACCAGAGATAATAGGAATACTTTAAATAGGGTCAAGAGGAGGTGATAGTTGAGCAGATGTTGGATTGAAATGGGACAGCATGTCATATGGTTATCTAGAGAGAGGTATGGTCCCATAGGTTGGGGGGCGGGGATAGCAAGTGCAAAGGCCCTGAGGTGCTTCAGGTGTTTGAGGAACATAAAGCTAGGGTAGAGAGGACAATTTGGGGGTGATGCTAAGAAGCAATGTCACAGTTGTGCTTTGGTCATGTAGGTCAGGTAGGTCATGGCGAGGATTTTTATTTTAACTCGGTGTCTTTGATGATTATGGATAATTTCTGAATCTGAATCTAAAAATACTCTGATCACGGCACCTGGGTGGCTCAATTGGTTAAGCGTCTGCCTTTGGCTCAGGTTATGATCCTGGAACCCTGGGATCAAGCCCCCACCTTGGTCATCCCTGCTCAGTGGGGCCCCTGCTTCTCCCTCTCCCTCTGCCTGCAGCTCCCCCTGCTTGTGCTCTCTCTCTGTCGAATAAATAAATAAAGTCTTTAAAAAAATTTAAAAAAAATATTCTGATCATTTCCATAGTGGATGCTATGCTGAACACCCGAACATCCCATTCCTGCTACAGGATCAACGCAGTCATTTCCCCCACATGCGGGGTTGCGGGACGCTGAAGCCTCAGGCATATCAACTAAGGGCACTGGGGTTGAAGGGCGGGGCCTCACCCTGGCTTACGCTCCGCCCACACCAATGGCAGCCAATGTCTGGTCAGCGTGGGAATGTGGAGGCTCCGCCCCCTTGCCTCAGTTGGAATAAGAGTTAAGGAGCCGGTTAGCTTCAGAGCCTGCTGTGGGGTGGGTTGAGGTCTCTGCTGTAACTGCACCGTAGTCCAGCGACTCCTGTCCAATTCTGCTTGGCGCAAGCCGCCGGGGTGTGGATCCTGAGAACACTGCCTGGGACGCCTCCAGCAGGCCAAACCCGAAACCTCGGAGTCGATCCCCTGGGGATTCAACCCAGGACGATTCTGAGCAACCACCTGCGTGATACAGATCTGTAGATGAAGAAGTCGAGGATGACAACCGCCGTGTTCCGGCAAGTTGACATAACCGGTGAGTTCATTTTTTATTAGGTTTCTGATTTGGCTGGCCACTTGGTATCCTCTGGTGCTTTTCTCTAAAAGCAGAAAACCTGGTAAGAACAGGGAAGGAGGTGGAGAGTGTTCTCATGAGTTGGAATCTGGTTTTACTCTATTTTGGTTCTTTGTTTCTCATGAGGCAGTTCACTCAAAGATAGGGAAAGCATATTAATGCTATTTAAGTGTGAATAGACAACCAAAAGCAGCTCTGAGAAGTTTGTTAGTTTAAAGACCCACTTTTCTGACTTTAGAAAAATCTGAAGTTCTCGAAGTAGAGAAGATGCTGCCAAACTTAAAAATGTCCCATTCCTAATAGTCTCGTGAGTATATGCAATCAGCTGGACTGGGTGTCGTCATACATAATCCATACAGGTGTGTGATATTATTACTGTGGTATCAAATTGCAAATTGAAGGTGGATCATCATTTACCCACAGAGAAAATTCTTTTGACCACCACCATGCCACGCTCCCAACAATAATCAAAATGTGCCCAGCCCCTCTGCTGTGCTGGTAGAATTTTCCGGCGAGTTACCTACGGGGTGTTTACTGCTCCTTTCCAACGGAATCTTCATGTTGTTGGAGTGACAGTGTAGCCAGCTAAAATCTACACTTCTCAGGCTTCCTTGTTATTTGGGGGTGGGAGGGAGAGAGTGTGGGGGAGGTTACAGGTGCAGGGAGAAGTAACCAGAAGTCATTTGGTGGGAGTTCTGGGAAACCTCTTTATCAGGACCTGACTCAGCTGCCGGGCACCCTTCTGCCTTCAGGATCAGTGGATAACAAACTTGAGGGTCTAACAGAATCACCTGGAGGGCTTGGTAAAACCCGAGTTGCTAGACCCCACCCTGCAAGTTTCTGATGCAGCTGGTCTGGAGTGGGCAGAGGATTTGCATCAAGTTCCCAGGGGGAAAGCACACTTTGAGAATGATGCCCTGTAGCTGGGCCCCAGTAGCTGCTTTGTGAACAAAAGATGATCTTGAGGGTAGAAGCCAAATCCTAAGGATTGTGGAACATAAAGACAGAAGGAATCTGGGTTTCTGACGTGAGCTTGGTGAGATTGTGATTTATGTTGAGAAATATATACTTGGTTTTGGTCGTTTCTAACACAGGCTTTCTTTATTATTTTTTTTTTATTCTTATGTTAATCCCCATACATTACATCATTAGTTTTAGATGAAGTGTTCCATGATTCATTGTTTGTGCATAACACCCAGTGCTCCATGCAGAATGTGCCCTCCTCAATACCCACCACCAGGCTAACCCATCCCCCCACCCCCCTCCCCTCTAGAACCCTGTTTGTTTTTCAGAGTCCATCGTCTCTC
>NW_027987180.1:0-1052 GCF_054177405.1 Leptonychotes weddellii
TTTAATGTTTACTAAGTGTACACCAAATCTTGTCGGGTTCTTCTAGATTGAGTTCTTCAAGGACAGTGACTATGGCTCCTTGCTCTTTGTATTCTCCATGTCCAGCATGGTGTGTAGAACGTGGTAGAGGCTCAGCAAGTTTTTTAATGAACAAAAAACAGAGAGACAGTAGCACCCACTTTGTAGGGTCTTACAACCTCATAAGAACCATAGCAATTCCCTATAAATGTAGTCCTTTTAGACCAGAAGCCCATGAGAATCTTCTTCCTCTTACCTTGGGTATTATTAAAGTTCACTTCTACTATGGATTTTGGCCACCAAAACTGATTGTGTGGTTCACAGCCACTTCTTGAGGTACAAAATGGCAGGCTGTGTACCACTTATTCTATTGGGTCTCTTTCAAATTTCTGGTGGGTTAAAATAAATCTCATGTGCATAGAGGAGAGGGAAGTATAATGGTTGTGAATAACATTAACATTGAGGCAGGTATTACATCTAGGATGATCCTAAGTAACTACACAAGAGACTAAGGAATGAATTTGATATGTACTTACCAACTGGCTATTTGCACTTTTGGAACCCGAAGTACAGACTGTTATGGGTTCTTGAAACTCAAGAAAGGACTTGACCAGATTCCAAAAGAATTATTAATGGTGCTGGCAGAGTTTTAATTCATGTCCGTAGAAACCAGCTTTGATTTTATTGTCTTAAGGCTGATAGGGATGGAAAATATTTACTCTGAGAACTGCCTGTCTTACTGTTAAATAATCTGCATATTGTTAAGGGATTTGCTCAAATGGATATTCCCTCCAGATCTCTGTGGAGACCAACTTTAGAGTTTTTCAGAGTTGTTGCTGATGTGCTAAAGGCATATGGGCATGATCTCTGTTTGGGCTACATTTGTGTACTCTCCCTTGGTTACAGGCTTTACCCTGGGGATTCAGTCATGGAGCAAGGAGGACGTGGTGTGTGTGATCTAGTTGGGGTATGGAGAAGTATATAAACCAACTAGAAGACAAACTAGTGGTTTCCTTGGTGGTTCTTACTGATGC
>NW_027987181.1:0-202 GCF_054177405.1 Leptonychotes weddellii
AATGCAATATATGTTAAGAAAAAAAAAAAAGAAGAAGAAGAAGGTAGCGGGAGGGGAAGAATGAAGCGGGGGAAATCGGAGGGGTAGACGAACCATGAGAGACGATGGACTCTGAAAAACAAACAGGGTTCTAGAGGGGAGGGGGGTGGGAGGATGGGTTAGCCTGGTGGTGGGTATTGAGGAGGGCACATTCTGCATGGAG
>NW_027987182.1:0-202 GCF_054177405.1 Leptonychotes weddellii
GACAGATGTTGGCGGGGATGCGGAGAAAGGGGAACCCTCCTACACTGTTGGTGGGAATGCAAGCTGGTGCAGCCACTCTGGAAAACTGTATGGAGGTTCCTCAAAAAGTTGAAAATAGAGCTACCATATGATCCAGCAATTGCACTACTGGGTATTTACCCCAAAGATACAAAAGTAGGGATCCGAAGGGGTACGTGCACCC
>NW_027987183.1:0-202 GCF_054177405.1 Leptonychotes weddellii
ATCAGGGAAATCCAAATCAAAACCTCAATGAGATACCACCTCACACCAATCAGAATGGCTAGAATTTACAAGTCAGGAAACGACAGATGTTGGCGGGGATGCGGAGAAAGGGGAACCCTCCTACACTGTTGGTGGGAATGCAAGCTGGTGCAGCCACTCTGGAAAACTGTATGGAGGTTCCTCAAAAAGTTGAAAATAGAGC
>NW_027987184.1:0-202 GCF_054177405.1 Leptonychotes weddellii
GTAGGTTCTCCATAAATATGTGATGAAGTAAGTCAATGACGAGCAGGACTGTTGCTTTAGGTTTTAGGAGATCCAAGAGAGAAAATATAAACCTATATGCTACAGGAGGAAGGGATGCGTCAAATACTAAGATGCAGACTTGAATTTCCTTAGCAGCCAAGCCACCAACAAAACAGAGTCCACCTCAGGTCCACCAATGACA
>NW_027987185.1:0-202 GCF_054177405.1 Leptonychotes weddellii
GGGTGTTAAAGTCCCCCACTATTATTGTATTGTTGTCGATGTGTTTCTTTGCTTTTGTTATTAATTGCCTTATATAATTGGCTGCTCCCATGTTAGGGGCATAGATATTTACAATTGTTAGATCTTCTTGTTGGATAGACCCTTTAAGTAGGATATAGTGTCCTTCCTCATCTCTTATTACAGTCTTTGGTTTAAAATCTAA
>NW_027987186.1:0-202 GCF_054177405.1 Leptonychotes weddellii
CACGCAATCTAGTTCCTGAGATACCTGCCATGGTTATACAGCTCTCACTTTTCTCCCACCATCTCAAGCAGCTCAATGCAAAATTCCCCTTATCCCTGAAAAATAGAGTTTGTTTGTTTCCATTTTTTGGTGGGAGCTGTGACCAGGACTATTTTCATTGCTAAGCCTGTCTCCATTTTCTGGCAAGGGCCATATACTTAAG
>NW_027987187.1:0-202 GCF_054177405.1 Leptonychotes weddellii
ATTGTCTCTCACCTCCTTGGTTAAATTTATTCCTAGGTATTTTATTCTTTTTGATGTAATTGTAAATGGGATTATTTTCTCAATTTCTCTTTCTGCTAGTTCATTACATGAGTGTAGAAACACAACTGATTTTTGTATATGGATTTTGTGTCCTTCAACTTTATTGAATTCATATATTAGTTTTAAACTTTTTTTTTTTTGG
>NW_027987188.1:0-202 GCF_054177405.1 Leptonychotes weddellii
ATTACAAACTGATGGGTAGAGGTCTGGACAGACTATGTGTGAGAATGTGGTGGAATGAGCTGTCAATGCCCCCAGATAGCAATTGTGTTATCTCAGAAAGATTGGCCACTTTTACCCTAGAGTTCATCTCAAATCCCTGCCTGAAATCATCTCTCCTTTTGGGTTATTTCTTAAATATCTCTATGCTCAAAATCACTGGATG
>NW_027987189.1:0-202 GCF_054177405.1 Leptonychotes weddellii
CTTGGGCGCCTGGGTGGCTCAGTTGGTTAAGCGACTGCCTTCGGCTCAGGTCATGATCCTGGAGTCCCGGGATCGAGTCCCGCATCGGGCTCCCTGCTCAGCGGGGAGCCTGCTTCTCCCTCTGACCCTCCCCCCTCTCATGTGCTCTCTGTCTCTCTCATTCTCTCTGTCTCAAATAAATAAATAAAATCTTTAAAAAAAA
>NW_027987190.1:0-202 GCF_054177405.1 Leptonychotes weddellii
CCGCCTTGCAACCGGCCCCTTCCCAAGCCTGGCTGGGCCTGGGGCAGGCTGGCTCCCCCAGGCCTGTAGTCAAGGCAGGCCATCCTGGTGATGCCCGGCTGGCGTGAAGCCTGTCACCGCGGCCACCCCTACTCTCAGGTCCAGGCCACCCTCACTTCTTGCCGGTGACTCATTGCCAAAACTTCTAGTGCATCCCGCCCCC
>NW_027987191.1:0-1052 GCF_054177405.1 Leptonychotes weddellii
TTATATCATACTTTATTTATTTAAACATGGTTTCCTTTAGTTCTTTGAACATATTTATAATGCTGCTTAGAAGTCTTCATCTGTTAAATCTGACATCTGAGACTTCTCAGGTAGTTTCTGTTTCCTGCTTTTCCGAACTGTGTATAGATATTTTCCTGTTTCTTTGCATATCTCATAATTGGTAAAAACTGGACATTTTAGATAGTATATTGTATCAACTCTGAACACTTATTTTCCTCGCTCCCCCCACCTCTCTGGGGCTTGGTATAATTTGCTTCTTTATTCATTTAGTGACATGCCTGGTTATTCTAGTGAAACCTATTTCCTTTCCAGTGTGAAACCTCTAGTGTTAATCCTCAGAGTATAGCCTTGGGCACATGCACAGTTAGCCTTGGGACAGTAGTTTTAGCAAGGCTTTCTGTCTCTTTCTCTGTTCTCTCTGTTGAGCTGTTTCTGCTGGTATTACATCCAGTTGTTAGCCTTCACTAATTGCCAACTCATTGCTTTATTATTTTCAACAATGCCTTGAGGCATGCATTGCTCTCCAGTCTCTTCCAATTAAATTTGAGCCTCTTTGCAGATGTAGTTTTTGAGGCCAGTTTTTGAGGTTTGAAATTTGCCTATTCTTAGCTATCTCTTTCCCTGATTTTCTCTGATAAGGTAGCTAGCCTGTGGTTTAGCTTATTGTACTCATGGAGCTACCAATCTCCTCTTAATTGCTTGCCACCAAAATCTTCATTGTTTCTGAGAGCTGGAGTTTAGGCTTGAATTTCCTACACTCTGTTCCAAATAAAATCAGTCTCTTTGGGGAGAACTTCTGAATCCTCTCTTTTTATAGCCTGCCTTAGCCCTGAGCAAAATCTCTTAGCATTTCTCAGGAGCTGAAGGCAGGGACATAGCCCACTTTTCTTAGAGTGACAGTCCTGCTCATGAGCAGGGTACTGGCCAGGGGCAGTAGCCTCTCTTCTTGGCTTGCTTCTCCTGGCATGGAACGTCCACCCTGTGAACAAGCTGGGGCAAAGGTGATCAGTGATCAGGTCCCCAGTATTCTC
>NW_027987192.1:0-202 GCF_054177405.1 Leptonychotes weddellii
GCCGCTCCCGTCAATCAGCATTAGCCTCCAATCAATCCGGTAGCAGGAGCAGGTAACAAAGGTCAGACCGGTCAGTCTGCCTTAAAAGGAGAGAGAAACACATTTTCGGAGGTATTTATATTTGAAATTAATTTGATCATATTGTCTGCAAGACAACAAACAGCTGAATCTGCTACCCTGTGTCCTCCAAAGCATTCAGGAA
>NW_027987193.1:0-202 GCF_054177405.1 Leptonychotes weddellii
TGGGTTTACCCCTAACCAATTGTGACTTAGATTAAGTCTAATGGCTCTGGGTCTCAGGCTCCTCATCTTTATTATTTTATTTTATTTTTCATATATTGCACTGTTTCAGAGGGACAGATCTGAGATTCAACAGTCTTGCACAATTCACAGCACTTACCAGAGCACATACCCTCCCCAGTGTCTATCACCCAGTCACCCCCAA
>NW_027987194.1:0-202 GCF_054177405.1 Leptonychotes weddellii
AAGCTGGTAGGTTTTCCAAAAACATCTTGGCGCCTTTGTAACACTGTCCCCTCCCCCCATGTGGCATCTGAACACAGTTCCAGGGTAGGTTCTTCTTTTTGCTCTGTTCTTCAGATGCAGCATATGGCGGAGGCGTCTCACTCTCGCCGGGCAGGTTGCCCACTTGTGGCTTCTGTTACCTTCTTTCCGCTCTTGTCTCGAC
>NW_027987195.1:0-202 GCF_054177405.1 Leptonychotes weddellii
AAATGGAGTAGGTTTAAACATCTAACATACTCTAGCTATTATGTGTGTACATATGTGTGTATGTATATATATGTTATGTACATATACATACATTACAATATTTTAGTGTTTAAAAAAAACAGCTATTTGGGTGCCTGGTTGGCTCAGTTGGTTAAGCGACTGCCTTCGGCTCAGGTCGTGATCCTGGAGTCCCGGGATCGAG
>NW_027987196.1:0-202 GCF_054177405.1 Leptonychotes weddellii
GATGGAGTGCCCACAGGACAATTAGCTCTGGCCCCTGCTTCCTGAGAACTCCGTGAAGACCGCAGGTAAGGGGAGGAGAATCCAAGGGCCCTGCCCAGGCCCCTGCGAAGCCGTCCTCCTGGTGGCTGGGGCCTCCTTCAGAGGAAAACGAAGTCCTGTGTGTTTCTTTAGGCGCCATCTCGGTGAGGTCCTCAGACCCATA
>NW_027987197.1:0-202 GCF_054177405.1 Leptonychotes weddellii
ATTTTGGGCGCCTGGGTGGCTCAGTCGTTAAGCGTCTGCCTTCGGCTCAGGTCATGATCCCAGGGTCCTGGGATCGAGTCCCACATCGGGCTCCCTGCTCCGCGGGAAGCCTGCTTCTCCCTCTCCCACTCCCCCTGCTTGTGTTCCTGCTCTCACTATGTCTCTCTCTGTCAAATAAATAAATAAAATCTTTAAAAAAAAA
>NW_027987198.1:0-202 GCF_054177405.1 Leptonychotes weddellii
GACGATGTGCAGGAAGGTGAATCCTCTTGCATTGTTTGGTGGGAATGCAAACTGGTGCAGCCACTCTGGAGAAAAGTATGGTAGTTCCAAAAAAGCTAAAAATGGATCTACCGCATGATCCAGCAATTACACTACTAGGTATTTACCCAAAGCATACAGAAATACACATTTGAAGGAGTACACGCACACCGATGTTTATAGC
>NW_027987199.1:0-202 GCF_054177405.1 Leptonychotes weddellii
CTTGCATCAGCCCTGGAGGCACTTGTCTTGCATCTGAAATGCCTGCTCATTTTTCTTGTCTCCAGGATGCACCCCAGGCAACACCCCTGAGCTAGCACTCCCTGGGCTGGGCCTTCCTGGCCCTACTTCCTTAGGCTTCCAGCCCGGGGCCCCACTGTGATACGGACCAGGTCAGTCCTCTGGACCCCCCATCATTGCTACC
>NW_027987200.1:0-202 GCF_054177405.1 Leptonychotes weddellii
AGCATTCCCCACCCAGCCCTCCAGGCAAGTGTCTGGACTTGGCTGCTGCAATAAAAACTGTATTTGCCTTATCCATGCGAGGCTCTTTACATGTTTTATTTTATTCAATCATAAGACAATCCTGTAAACACTTTCAATCCCCATCTGGTAAACAAGGGTGGAACAGGCTTTCTGAGATCAAGGAGCTTGTCCAAGTTCATAT
>NW_027987201.1:0-202 GCF_054177405.1 Leptonychotes weddellii
GCGATGGAGACTCTGAGTTCTCAGCAGAAGGTTCCCGCAGGGGCGGGAAGGGGAGAGGCGTCAGGCCGGCCATCACACATCCCAGAAGCCGCACCACAGGCCTCAGAAGAGGGCCGGCTAAGTGCCTCTCGATTTTTTGTTCAAGATTTTGCTTATTTATTTGAGAGATTTTATTTCTTCATTTGAAAGAGAGAGAGAGAGC
>NW_027987202.1:0-1052 GCF_054177405.1 Leptonychotes weddellii
GCTGGTGATCTCGGGGCAGAGGAGGAAGATGGGCGGCTGCTGGCTTGGCCCCCCAGGTTCCCAGGGAAGAGCTCCAGCCTTGGCCTGACCTTCACAATTGCGCTGGTTGCTGGGCCCCACCCCACCCCACCCCACCCCTTAATGCACCTGTCCCTGGGGTAGGCCTGACATTTGTTGACTTAACGACGTCCTCCAGCAGTTCCTCTCCCCGGGACGATGGCGCAGTTGTACCCAGTTCTGAGTCTGCAGACGTGAGCTGCTTATCAAGCTCACTTCCCTGGGCTTTGTTGAAGGTACAAACTAATGAGCGCTCTCCTCCATATTAACCTCCTTCTGGAAGACTGGCTTTCCTCTCATTTGACCCGTTGCAGAGACTAGATCCCTCAGGCTGCTCCTCACTTGTCCCCTCGTGGGGCCACAGCAAGAGATTCAGGGAGACCAGAGAAGCAGAAGGGTTTGAATGTAGGGGGTTACTCGGTCCCTCCCGTTGCAGGAACTGACTTGGAGAACATGAACACTGTACTCCTTTATGGTGTCTGCCCTCTCCTCAGTCAGGCACTCAGGGTAAAATCAGAAGACCCACATTCCCCCACCCGGGGCATCTAGGGTTGGGGTCCTGGGAGACCATGTAGACCAGCATGTGTCTTAGGGGAATCTTGCGGGTCCCCGAATCCCCTGTGCCCTGTATCTGAAATGATTTCAGTTTCAACATCATGGCAGCCAAGCCTCTCTCCCCACACTTTGTTGGGACAGGGAGTAGAAACCATGACCTTGCAGGACTAGAAGTATTCTGCAGACTTGAACACTCCAATCAGCCTGGTTAATATTTCCCCCGGCCCGGGGACCATGGACAACCCTGCCAGGTTGGGAATAAGCATGGAAAAGGCCCTTTTCACTCTCCCCTGGCTCAGAATGGGGTTTAGAAGTAGCTGTGGTGAGTCTTTTTTCTTATGTTCTTTAATTCCAGTATAGTTTAGTGTTGTTTCAGGTGTACAACATAGGGGTTCAACAATTCTATGTTTTGCTCAGTGCTCATCCTTGTAGGCGTACTC
>NW_027987203.1:0-202 GCF_054177405.1 Leptonychotes weddellii
CTGGGTGGCTCAGTTGGTTAAGCGACTGCCTTCGGCTCAGGTCATGATCCTGGAGTCCCTGGATCGAGTCCCGCATCGGGCTTCCTGCTCGGCAGGGAGTCTGCTTCATCCTCTGACCCTATCCCCTCTCAGGTGTTCTCTCTCTCTCATTCTCTCTCTCTCAAATAAATAAAAATAAAATCTTTAAAAAAAAAAAAAAGAA
>NW_027987204.1:0-202 GCF_054177405.1 Leptonychotes weddellii
AAATCCAAATATATGGGTTATTTGGGGTTATCTTTGTGTCACTGATTTCTTTTTTTAAAATTTTTATTGTTATCTTAATCACCATACATTACATCATTAGTTTTTGATGTAGTGTTCCATGATTCATTGTTTGTGCATAACACCCAGTGCTCCATGCAGAACATGCCCTCTTTAATACCCATCACCAGGCTAACCCATCCTC
>NW_027987205.1:0-202 GCF_054177405.1 Leptonychotes weddellii
ACACATGAAAAAGTGCTCAATATCGCTCAGCATCAGGGAAATCCAAATCAAAACCTCAATGAGATACCACCTCACACCAGTCAGAATGGCTAAAATGAACAAGTCAGGAAACGACAGATGTTGGCGGGGATGCGGAGAAAGGGGAACCCTCCTACACTGTTGGTGGGAATGCAAGCTGGTGCAGCCACTCTGGAAAACTGTA
>NW_027987206.1:0-202 GCF_054177405.1 Leptonychotes weddellii
AGCCTTGTGTGTTTTCTGCTGGTATTTCTTGTTCTCCAACATTCTCTTCTTTTGCTGGGTATAAATGCACGATCCAGAGTGTTAGTTCCAAGGAAATGGATACACAATTTGGAAATTGTCATATCTGAATTTGAAATGAATTTGGGGGGAAGTATAATATGGAAAAAAGGTGAGACTGAGCAAACAAATAGGTACATACGTA
>NW_027987207.1:0-202 GCF_054177405.1 Leptonychotes weddellii
TGTGATTCTTTATTTGTAAAGTGGGTAACAATGACACCTAATCCATAGTATTACTGCATACTAGCTGAAAATGTTAGAAGTAAATCAGAATCTCACTGCGTTTTTGATGTCTCCATGAGTGATTTCCCAAAGGCCAGTTGGCTGTAAACTAAAGAGAATTATCATTAGACATTCAAAGCAACATACTTACACTTTTTGTAAA
>NW_027987208.1:0-202 GCF_054177405.1 Leptonychotes weddellii
AAATGTGTGTGTGTGTGTGTGTGTGTGTGCTTTCCCTTTAATCTATCCCAACTGTCAAAATGGGCCTAGGGCGCCTGGGTGGCTCAGTTGGTTAAGCGACTGCCTTCGGCTCAGGTCATGATCCTGGAGTCCCGGGATCGAGTCCTGCATCGGGCTCCCTGCTCAGCAGGGAGCCTGCTTCTCCCTCTGACCCTCCCCCCTC
>NW_027987209.1:0-202 GCF_054177405.1 Leptonychotes weddellii
GGGGCGCCTGGGTGGCTCAGTTGGTTGAGCGACTGCCTTCGGCTCAGGTCATGATCCCGGAGTCCCGGGATCGAGTCCCGCATCGGGCTCCCTGCTTGGCGGGGAGCCTGCTTCTCCCTCTGACCCTATCCCCTCTCATGTGTTCTTTCTCTCTCATTCTCTCTCTCAAATAAATAAATAAAATCTTTAAAAAAAAAAAAAA
>NW_027987210.1:0-202 GCF_054177405.1 Leptonychotes weddellii
AATTCATCTAAAACTAATGATGTAATGTATGGGGATTAACATAAGAATAAAAAAAAAAAAAAAGCCGGGTGTGGGGCGCCTGGGTGGCTCAGCCGGTGAAGCATCTGCCCTTGGCTCAGGTTTTGATCCCAGGGTCCTGGAATCGAGTCCCGCATGGGGCTCCATGCTCAGCAGGGAGCCCGCTTCTCCTTCTCCCTCTGCC
>NW_027987211.1:0-202 GCF_054177405.1 Leptonychotes weddellii
ATTAATGCACATTTTTTAAAGTTCTCAATTTTAATTTCTACTCTGGCATATATTGATAGGTACAATGCACATAAATAAAACTTTTTTTGGAGTTCTCAATCACTTTTTTAAGAGTTTAAAGGTGTCCTGGGGCGCCTGGGTGGCTCAGTTGGTTAAGCGACTGCCTTCGGCTCAGGTCATGATCCTGGAGTCCCGGGATTGA
>NW_027987212.1:0-1052 GCF_054177405.1 Leptonychotes weddellii
CAGGAACAGGACGGGCAAATCAGAGTACGCATTATTGCAAAGGAAGATGGGAGAACAACTCGTAAAATAGTTACTCTTCTATCCTGCGAGTGTAGCCCAGAGGGCTCGCGTCTGCCCCTCCCTGCTGCCTTGTGTGGGTTCCCTGGTTTTGGGGTCCCACCGGGGGGCGGGGGGAGGCACAGGCACGGCCAAGTCGGGGAAAGGGAACACGTATTCTACAATGCTTTTATCTTACAATGAAAATGGCTTTGTAATTCTAATTATAGAAGCAACACGTCTCCTTGTAAAATACAAAAGCCTGAGAGCCCAGAAAGGAATCAGGAAGAGGGTGAAAATCACCTATCACTGCATGTTTATTTCGAGCATTTCAAACAGAAATGATTCACTATACAGTTGACCCTCCATCAACACACGCGTTAAGGGCACCAACCCCCCCAAAATCCACGTATAAATTTGACTCCTCAAAAATTTAACTACTAAGAGCCAACTGTTGACTGGAACCTAAGTAAATCGCTTAAGGCATATTCTGTGTATTATGCTGTGTTCTTATAATAAAATAAGCTAGAGAGAAGAAAATGTTACTAATAAATTAAGAAAGGGGCAATGGATTTACAGCACCTTATTTATTGACAAGAATCCACACTTACGTGGAGCCGCACAGCCCAAAACTCATGTTGTCCAAGGGTCACCTGTATCTAATTTGTATTTATTTAAGGCAAAGTTACCACATGCAGGAGACTGGGCTGTCCTAGCTTTTACAGCATCACAAAATAGAAATAAGTTCCTTGTATTTTATTATAAATATGATGAATCACAGAGATGAGTTATGAGCGGAAATGGGCTCCGACTGTCCATCTGTCCCTCCATTCCTGCCCCTTCTCCCCGGGCTGTCCGTGACAGAGCCAGGCACCCACAGGGACGGATCTAATCGCTGTGGTTCTCCTACTGGGAACAGGGGGGCTGTAACTGAAGCTGTCCACCGCGGTCGAGCTTTAGGAGGTCTCCAGTTACAGCGACACCAATCATGCCAGGACAGCCGCCTCTGCACATTC
>NW_027987213.1:0-202 GCF_054177405.1 Leptonychotes weddellii
GCACCTGGGTGGCTCAGTTGGTTAAGCAACTGCCTTCGGCTCAGGTCATGATCCTGGAGTCCCGGGATCGAGTCCCATATCGGGCTCCTTGCTCAGCAGGGGGTCTGCTTCTCCCTCTGATCCTCCCCCCTCTCATGCTCTCTCTCTCTGTCTCATTCTCTCTCTCAAATAAATAAATAAAATCTTAAAAAAAAAAAAAGAA
>NW_027987214.1:0-202 GCF_054177405.1 Leptonychotes weddellii
AGGGGCGCCTGGGTGGCTCAGTCGTTAAGCGTCTGCCTTCGGCTCAGGTCATGATCCCAGAGTCCTGGGATCGAGCCCCGCATCGGGCTCCCTGCTCGGCGGGAAGCCTGCTTCTCCCTCTCCCACTCCCCCTGCTTGTGTTCCCTCTCTCGCTGTCTCTCTCTGTCAAATAAATAAATAAAATCTTTAAAAAAAAAAAAAA
>NW_027987215.1:0-202 GCF_054177405.1 Leptonychotes weddellii
GGTGGGATGGGGTGGCTGGGTGATAGACACTGGGGAGGGTATGTGCTATGGTGAGCGCTGTGAATTGTGTAAGACTGTTGAATCACAGACCTCTATCTCTGAAACAAATAATACATTATATGTTAAAAAAAAATAAAGAAAAGGATAGCAGGAAGGGAAGAATGAAGGGGGGGAATCAGAGGGGAAGATGAACCATGAGAGA
>NW_027987216.1:0-202 GCF_054177405.1 Leptonychotes weddellii
ATGAGAGACGATGGACTCTGAAAAACAAACTGAGGGTTCTAGAGGGGGGGGGGTGGGAGGATGGGTTAGCCTGGTGGTGGGTATTGAGGAGGGCACATTCTGCATGGAGCACTGGGTGTTATGCACAAACAATGAATCATGGAACACTTCATCTAAAACTAATGATGTAATGTATGGGGATTAACATAAGAATAAAAAAAAA
>NW_027987217.1:0-202 GCF_054177405.1 Leptonychotes weddellii
CAAATATGGTTCTATTCTTTACATCTCTCTCTAGACGCTAAGCTACGGGAACATTTACAAAATGCCAACAAGGAACAAGTGGAGATTTACTTCCTGGACCGTGAATCTATGCATTTTGGATCATCAACTGCCTTCAAAAGCTGTAAAGAAATAAATAGCAATGTGAGTAGAATTTCATGTACAAGGGGATTTTTTTTTTTTA
>NW_027987218.1:0-202 GCF_054177405.1 Leptonychotes weddellii
ACCTCCTCCTGCTCGTGTTCGCTCTCTCTCAGATAAATAAATAAAATCTTTAAAAAAAAGGGGAACCCTCCTACACTGTTGGTGGGAATGCAAGCTGGTGCAGCCACTCTGGAAAACTGTATGGAGGTTCCTCAAAAAGTTGAAAATAGAGCTACCATATGATCCAGCAATTGCACTACTGGGTATTTACCCCAAAGATCCA
>NW_027987219.1:0-202 GCF_054177405.1 Leptonychotes weddellii
AGTAAAAATTTCTGGTTTTGATTTCCAAAATTTCTATTCACAATGAAACAGTATATGTTTCTTTTTTTTAATTTTTTATTGTTATGTTAATCCCCATACATTACATCCTTAGTTTTAGATGTAGTGTTCCATGATTCATTGTGCATAACACCCAGTGCTCCATGCAGAACGTGCCCTCTTTAATACCCATCACCAGGCTGAC
>NW_027987220.1:0-202 GCF_054177405.1 Leptonychotes weddellii
AGTCTCTCATGGTTCTTCTCCCCCTCCAATGTCCCGGCCCCCTTCATTTTTCCCTTCCTGCTATCTTCTTCTTTTTTTTTCTTAACGTATAATGTATTATTTGTTTCAGAGGTACAGGTCTGTGATTCAACAGTCTTACACAATTCACAGTGCTCACCATAGCACATACCCTCCCCAATGTCTATCACCCAGCCACCCCATC
>NW_027987221.1:0-202 GCF_054177405.1 Leptonychotes weddellii
GGCGCCTGGGTGGCTCAGTTGGTTAAGCGACTGCCTTCGGCTCAGGTCATGATCCCGGAGTCCGTGGATCGAGTCCCGCATCGGGCTCCCTGCTCGGCAGGGAGTCTGCTTCTCCCTCTGACCCTCTCCCCTCTCATGTGCTCTCTCTCTCATTCTCTCTCTCAAATAAATAAATAAAAAATCTTTAAAAAAAAAAAAAAAA
>NW_027987222.1:0-202 GCF_054177405.1 Leptonychotes weddellii
GGGCGCCTGGGTGGCTCAGTTGGTTAAGCGACTGCCTTCGGCTCAGGTCATGATCCTGGAGTCCCTGGATCGAGTCCCGCATCGGGCTCCCTGCTCGGCAGGGAGTCTGCTTCTCCCTCTGACCCTCCCGACCCTCCCCCCTCTCATGCTCTCTCTCTCTCAGTCTCTCTCTCTCAAATAAATAAATAAAATCTTTAAAAAA
>NW_027987223.1:0-1052 GCF_054177405.1 Leptonychotes weddellii
CGCTGTGTCTCTCTCTGTCAAATAAATAAATAAAATCTTTAAAAAAAAAAAAAAAAAAGAAAAGAAAACAATGCCTTAGAGGTGCCTGGGTGGCTCAGTTGGTTAAGCGTCTGACTGTTGATTTCAGCTCAGGTCATGATCTCAGAGTTTCTGGAGATTGGCCTGTATGGGCTCCTGCTCGGCGCTCGGCGGGGAGTCTCCTTCTCTCCTTCTCCCATTGCAACGGAGCTCTTTCTTTTCTTTTCTTTTTAATTTTTAAAAAAGATTTATATTTATTTTAGAGAGAGAGAGCATGAGCAGGGGGAGGAGCAGAGGGAGAGAGAGACAATCCTCAAGCAGGCTCCCCACTGAGCATGGAGCTCAACGCAGGGCTCAATCCCAGGACCCTGAGATCATGACCTGAGCTGAAATCAAGAGTCAGCCATTTAAGCGACCAAGCCACCCAGATGCCTCAATGACAGAGCTCTTTCTTGCTTCTGTGGGGCTATATGGTATTCCAAGTGTCCTAAACCAGGTTTAGATTTAATTTCTCTGCTTGAGGATTCAGCATCATGTAAATAGCATAAATCCAGATGCAATACAAGCATTTGTTCAGGCTTGAGACTTTGTGCTTTAATCCTCCCAAGAACTCTAAGAAATAAGCATTACTGTTCCCATTTTACCAATGGGAAAACTGAGACTCAAAATTGTAACTTTAATCCTACCTTTTGGACTTCGAATCCAGTGCATTTCATAGCTTGAGTTTTATACAAGGAGCTTGTCTTTTCTTGACCTCTGGCTCGGACCCACCCCGCAAATTGTCCTGATCATTTACTCTTCATATGACGCCCTCTGAGAGGCTCTTTTTGCCTAACACAATGCAACCCTTTGACTTTAACCTTCTCTAGGTCAGCTCCTGATGCCAGTCCCCTCCTGCCCCATTTGGACTCAGTGGAGAAAAAATGGGTTTTTTTCTCCACTGAGTCCAAATGGGGCATATACAGGTCATTGCTATTTTTTCCAATGAGTCCAAATGGGGCATATACAGGCCATTGCTAATGGGGAGAATGACC
>NW_027987224.1:0-202 GCF_054177405.1 Leptonychotes weddellii
ACGGAAGGCATCTAAATTGGAAAGGAAAAAGTAAAACTTTCACTATTTGCAGATGGCAGAGTATATAAGGAAAACCTTAAAGACTCCACGGAAAAACTGTTCGAACTAACAACCGAATTCAGTAAAGGTACAGGATGCAATATCAATATACAAAAATCTGTTGCATGTCTATACACTAATAACGAACTATCAGAAAAAGAAA
>NW_027987225.1:0-202 GCF_054177405.1 Leptonychotes weddellii
CACCTATTAGAAAGAATGAGTTAGATCCATAATGTGTTTGGTCTAGAGTGAGGGCCATGATATATTGTTAAGTGAAAAAGGGCAAGTTTTAGAATAAAGTGTATGTAATACATTATCCCAGTTTTGTAAACTGAGAAGAATTCATATGTGTGCATATGTGTGTGCTCTGTGAGCACAGAGAATACCATAGAGCAGTACATAC
>NW_027987226.1:0-202 GCF_054177405.1 Leptonychotes weddellii
CCTGGGTGGCTCAGTTGGTTAAGCGACTGCCTTCGGCTCAGGTCATGATCCTGGATTCCTGGGATCGAGTCCCACGTCGGGCTCCCTGCTGAGCAGGGAGTCTGCTTCTCCCTGACCCTCTGACCCTCTTCCCTCTCGTGCTATCTCTCATTCTCTCTCACTCGAATAAATAAATAAAATCTTTAAAAAAAAAAAAAAAATC
>NW_027987227.1:0-202 GCF_054177405.1 Leptonychotes weddellii
TCTCTCATGGTTCGTCTACCCCTCCGATTACCCCCGCTTCATTCTTCGCCTCCCGCTACCTTCTTCTTCTTCTTTTTTTTCATAACATATATTGCATTATTTGTTTCAGAGGTACAGATCTGAGATTCAACAGTCTTGCACAATTCACAGCACTTACCAGAGCACATACCCTCCCCAGTGTCTATCACCCAGTCACCCCAAA
>NW_027987228.1:0-202 GCF_054177405.1 Leptonychotes weddellii
ACGCAGTTGGGATGAGGTTGGGGGCCAAACAGCGTGAAAAATAGAGCCAGTAGTCCTTGGAGTACAGGTGGTAGGTAACACGGCGTGTGCATTAATCCCAAAGGTACATCACATCTGGTGAGTTCTGAAGGGTCTCGCTGATGGAGTGAGGGTAGGGGGGAGAGAGAAACCCGGCCAGTTCCAGTCTACCTCCCACACAGCC
>NW_027987229.1:0-202 GCF_054177405.1 Leptonychotes weddellii
ACGATGGACTCTGAAAAACAAACAGGGTTCTAGAGGGGAGGGGGGTGGGAGGATGGGTTAGCCTGGTGGTGGGTATTGAGGAGGGCACATTCTGCATGGAGCACTGGGTGTTATGCACAAACAATGAATCATGGAACACTTCATCTAAAACTAATGATGTAATGTATGGGGATTAACATAAGAATAAAAAAAAATAAATTAA
>NW_027987230.1:0-202 GCF_054177405.1 Leptonychotes weddellii
GAAAAACAAACTGAGGGTTCTAGAGGGGAGGGGGGTGGGAGGATGGGTTGGCCTGGTGGTGGGTATTGAGGAGGGCACGTTCTGCATGGAGCACTGGGTGTTGTGCACGAACAATGAATCATGGAACACTTCATCTAGAACTAATGATGTAATGTATGGGGATTAACATAAGAATAAAATAAATAAATAAATAAATAAATAA
>NW_027987231.1:0-202 GCF_054177405.1 Leptonychotes weddellii
AGCCTGCTTCTCCCTCTCCCACTCCCCCTGCTTGTGTTCCCTCTCTCATGTTCTCTGTTTTATAAATAAAATAAAATCTTAAAAATAAATGGACAAAGAATTTGAATAGACACGTCTCTGGAAATATACAAATGGCCAATGAGCACACTCGAGGGCGCCTGGGTGGCTCAGTTGGTTAAGCGACTGCCTTCGGCTCAGGTCA
>NW_027987232.1:0-202 GCF_054177405.1 Leptonychotes weddellii
GGGCGCCTGGGTGGCTCAGTTGGTTAAGCGACTGCCTTCGGCTCAGGTCATGATCCTGGAGTCCCTGGATCGAGTCCCGCATCGGGCTCCCTGCTCGGCAGGGAACCTGCTTCTGCCTCTGACCCTCCCCCCTCTCATGTGCTCTCTCTCTCTCATTCTCTCTGTCTCAAATAAATAAATAAAATCTTTAAAAAAAAAAAAA
>NW_027987233.1:0-202 GCF_054177405.1 Leptonychotes weddellii
GGGCGCCTGGGTGGCTCAGTTGGTTAAGCGACTGCCTTCGGCTCAGGTCATGATCCTGGAGTCCCTGGATCGAGTCCCGCATCGGGCTCCCTGCTTGGCAGGGAGCCTGCTTCTGCCTCTGACCCTCCCCCCTCTCATGTGCTCTCTCTCTCTCATTCTCTCTGTCTCAAATAAATAAATAAAATCTTTAAAAAAAAAAAAA
>NW_027987234.1:0-1052 GCF_054177405.1 Leptonychotes weddellii
ATAAAAAAAAAATCTTTAAGAAAAATACATAGTACAGGGTGCAGGCAAGGTGTAGGGCCCAAGGAAAGGGACTCTGTCCTCAGGGACTCTCCTCTGCCCCCTCCCCCAGCAGCCCAGGACGACAAGATGCCGGGAGGTGAGGAGTGTGAGCCCCACTCCCAGCCGTGGCAAGTGGCCTTATTTGAACGTGGGCGCTTCAACTGCGGTGCTTCTCTCATTTCCGCACACTGGGTGCTGTCTGCAGCCCACTGCCAAACCCGGTATGAAGACAGGGCTCTAAGTCCTGAGGGGCATGCGGCAAAAGTCTAGGGATCTGAGAATCTTGGATCCTGAGGAGGAAAGAGCAGGAGCCTGGGGGTTGAGGGGTTGAGTTCGGGGTGGGTGCACCTCCTTGGTCCCTGAGGGGCAGCGGCTCGAGCTATCACCGGCTTCGGCGCCTTGGGCAGAGGGTAATGGCATCTCCAGACTCCCGCAGGGTGGGGGGACCCCAGCTCGCCGCTCTTTGATCTTTCTGCCTACCCCTCACTCCGCTTGCGGGTGATCACCGCCCGCACAGCTTCCTGAGAGCGCGCTTGGGCGAGCACAACCTGCGCAAGCGCGATGGCCCCGAGCAGCTGCGGACGGTGGCTCGCATCCTCCCGCACCCGGGCTACGAAGCACGCAGGCATCCCCACGACATCATGCTGCTCCGTCTAACCCGGCCCGCGCGCCTGTCCCCGCAAGTGTGCCCCGTGGCGCTGCCCACGCGTTGCCCCCAACCGGGTGAGGCCTGCGTGGTGTCTGGCTGGGGCCTGGTGTCTGATGACAAGCCTGGGACCAAAGGGAGCACAGAGTCACAAGGTGCGTGAAAGGATGGTGCTGGGTGTCAGGCCTCCAGGGACCCTATTCTCCAGGGCTCTTGGGCGAAGAAGACAAGGGCCTGAAAATACGGATTCACTCCAAGTCCACTGTCTTCCCCAGTGAGTCTCCCGGATACGCTGCATTGTGCCAACATCAGTGTTATCCCGGCCACATCTTGTAACAAGGACTACCCGGGGCGCCTGATGGCCTCT
>NW_027987235.1:0-202 GCF_054177405.1 Leptonychotes weddellii
GAGGATGTGCAGGAAGGTGAATCCTCTTGCATTGTTTGGTGGGAATGCAAACTGGTGCAGCCACTCTGGAGAAAAGTATGGTAGTTCCAAAAAAGCTAAAAATGGATCTACCGCATGATCCAGCAATTACACTACTAGGTATTTACCCAAAGCATACAGAAATACACATTTGAAGGAGTACACGCACACCGATGTTTATAGC
>NW_027987236.1:0-202 GCF_054177405.1 Leptonychotes weddellii
CTGTCCCGGAGGGTTCCACCCCCCGCTTAGCCACCGGAGTGACGTCCCTCAGCGGAGCAGACTTTTAAAAGTTCCAATTTTGTGCTCCGTGGTTCTATCACTTGCCAGAAGCGGCCGACGGAGGCCCCTCCCCCGCCGTCTATCCTCCCGAATATCGCCTCGGATTCACTTCTCCGCACGTCCTACCTTCCAGAAAGTGGTC
>NW_027987237.1:0-202 GCF_054177405.1 Leptonychotes weddellii
AATTACCTATAATTGAAGTGATTAATGATTCATCAGCAAGGTGGTTTGGTCAGACATTATACACAAACTTTGGTATATTCCAGAATGCTTTATGACACTTGTGAAATTTTCTTGTCTAACCTGAATTTACATTCCATGGTGATAACATGGTAAATGTAGTGTTAGTAAAGTCAGTGAACACATCAAAAAAAAAAAAAAAGAA
>NW_027987238.1:0-202 GCF_054177405.1 Leptonychotes weddellii
TCGTTTGTCCTTCAATCTTCACTTTCAGAGCAAATCTGTCTCGTCCAAGACTTTGACCTTGATCTTATACATTTTTAACTACACAGTGCCCAGCTTTCAATGGTAAACAGAGGATTATGATACCAGCTGAGCTGCCGGCCACTCAGACAAAGCCTCTGTGTGTTCCCAAGCTCTGCGCCCCAGCTCTCCCTCTCCCTCTGCA
>NW_027987239.1:0-202 GCF_054177405.1 Leptonychotes weddellii
CAAAGTCATTGTGGCTTTCTGAACTCCTAGATTCATGACTTCTGTCAACACATATTTAATTAGGATGTCCTGTGTGGCGGTCAGACTTCTAAGTGCAGGAAGTAAAATGGTGACCAAAGAAAAGGACTTTCTTCTCTTAGAAGTTTGATTATAGTTGGAGACAAACATTTAATCAATTCATAGTTAAGGAAAGGGCTAGAAA
>NW_027987240.1:0-202 GCF_054177405.1 Leptonychotes weddellii
GGGTGGCTCAGTTGGTTAAGCGACTGCCTTCGGCTCAGGTCATGATCCTGGAGTCCTGGGATCGAGTCCCGCATCGGGCTCCCTGCTTGGCGGGGAGCCTGCTTCTCCCTCTGACCCTCCCCCCTCTCATGTGCTCTCTGTCTCTCTCATTCTCTCTGTCTCAAATAAATAAATAAAATCTTTAAAAAAAAAAAAAAAAGAA
>NW_027987241.1:0-202 GCF_054177405.1 Leptonychotes weddellii
ATGGTGGGGAGGGGCAGAGGGAGAAACTCTAAGTAGACTCTGCCCTGAGTGTGGAGCTTGATCTCGCAACCCTGAGATCACGACCTAAGCCAAAACCAAGAGTTGGAGGCTCAACCGATTATACCACCCAGCCACCCTGGGAAAGATAATTTTAAACTGCCTTTTATTTTTCTTCCAAATACTTATTTAAAATTTTTTTTAA
>NW_027987242.1:0-202 GCF_054177405.1 Leptonychotes weddellii
ATCCCGCGTGAAAGCCGAGAAATGCTTTCTTACAGAATTGGCCTTCAAAATGAAGGCAGGCCTCTTGCCTGCTCCCCCTCCCCTGCCATGTGTCTTAAGTATGAAAGCGACTGACTCTGGGAGCATTTTCAGTGGATTAGACCTGAATTCAGAGCTCTTTGTGCCATCCAAAACCTGAAACTCTCAAAACTTTTTTTTTCCC
>NW_027987243.1:0-202 GCF_054177405.1 Leptonychotes weddellii
ATCTTGGGCGCCTGGGTGGCTCAGATGGTTAAGCGTCTGCCTTCGGCTCAGGTCATGATCTCAGGGTCCTGGGATCGAGTCCCGCATCGGGTTCCCTGCTCAGTGCAGAGCCTGCTTCTCCCTCTCCCTCTGCCACTCCCTCTGCTTGTGCTCTTCTGTCTATCTCTCTGTCAAGTAAATAAATAAAATCTTAAAAAAAAAA
>NW_027987244.1:0-202 GCF_054177405.1 Leptonychotes weddellii
CCCCGCCCCCGCCCGCCGGCAGCTCCACTACAGAAGCTGCTCCCCGCCCCACCCCACCCCCCAACTCCCACCTGCTGCCGACCTGACCCCGGGCTCCGCCAGACTTGAGGGTCTTGGGGCGGTGTCTTCCCCTTTCTCAGCCGTCGGGGAGGTGCCAGCAAGTAGGCATGGCCTTGGTGTGCCTTGTCCCCTCCCGCTGCCC
>NW_027987245.1:0-1052 GCF_054177405.1 Leptonychotes weddellii
CTCTGACCCTCCCCCCTCTCATGTGTTCTCTCTCATTCTCTCTCTCTCAAATAAATAAATAAAATCTTTAAAAAAAAAAAAGAATAAAATATAAAATATAGGGAGGATAAGATGATTAAATTTCCTTTAAACAAAGTAACACACTCTCTCTGAGAACCAAAGACTCAATTAATAATTGATTAATCTGCAATTTAAAACTGTATTTTAGGCATACATGGTTATAATGAACACCTAAAAAGTAATTCCGATTCTCCACTTGGATTTTATATATTTATTCACTTTTACATTTAACTCTAACTAAAAAAAGCTATATTTATTTAAAGGTCTAAGTATAGATGTTTAAACTAGAAAATTGAAAATATGAGGAAAGAAATTACCAAGTAATAACCAACAAAGATATCTAGTGCACATCCTTTCAAATTTTTTTGGGTGACTACTTACATTTAGCGCAACTAGGTTACTATTCATGAGCTTTGTAGTCTACTTTTTCTGATATATTATTATTGTTTTAATAGAGAAGACTACTATCATCCCCTTAATGATTGCCTAAAAGCAAAAAAAAAAAAAAAACTTCCTCCCAGAGAAATGCGGAGGTATCAAGTCAAAGACTTAACAATCTCACACAGGAGCAAAAAGAAGGGTCCTATATTGCACATTTTATAATAAAATAACTGGGAATTTTGGATTCTCCATCCATCCTACAACGCCTTCCAGAGTTTTCCTTGGGAAAGCAAGTTCCTCAACCTATAATAAAAGCCTTCCTGCTAAATGCTTGAAATCCAGCCTGAAAAAATAACCATACTGTGTGATGAAGGGAGAAAACAAGGGAAAGAAGTGAAATGAAGAGATGATTCTTCTGTATCTGGAAGGCGGTCTGTCTTTTGCGGAGACATGGAGGAATGTGAGTTCTGCAGCCCTTCCCCAGAGACCCAGAGATGGGCCTTTGTCTTAGCCTGCTCGAGCTGCTAGGACAAAATACCACAGGCTGGGTGGCTTAAACAACAAACATTTGTTTCTAACAATTCTGGAACCTGAGAAGTCCAAGACGAAGG
>NW_027987246.1:0-202 GCF_054177405.1 Leptonychotes weddellii
GCACCTGGGTGGCTCAGTTGGTTAAGCGACTGCCTTCGGCTCAGGTCATGATCCTGGAGTCCCGGGATCGAGTCCCGCATCGGGCTCCCTGCTCGGCGGGGAGTCTGCTTCTCCCTCTGACCCTCCTCCCTCTCATGCTCTCTGTCTCTCATTCTCTCTGTCTCAAATAAATAAATAAAATCTTTAAAAAAAAAAAAAAGAA
>NW_027987247.1:0-202 GCF_054177405.1 Leptonychotes weddellii
CCTGAGAAGACATCTGGGTCTCATCACAGGTACAACCAAATCTCCTTGACTGAAAACTCGTACGGGGCTCAACACTCAGTGCGCCATGAAAGGGACCAGGACAAATTCCACACAGGGCTCCAAGGCAGCTGCGGCCACACAGCCGGCCTTGCTCCGTTGCAGGGGGCTGGCCTGAACGCCCTCGGTCCCAGTCACCGTCCGC
>NW_027987248.1:0-202 GCF_054177405.1 Leptonychotes weddellii
TGCTGCCTGTGTTCTCCTTTAGGATTTGGATGGACTCCTGTCTCACATTGAGGTCTTTCAACCATTTGGAGTCTATTTTTGTGTGTGGTGTAAGGAAATGGTCCAGTTTCATTCTTCTGCATGTGGCTATCCAATTTTCCCAACACCATTTGTTGAAGAGACTGTCTTTGTTCCATTGGACATTCTTTCCTGCTTTGTCGAA
>NW_027987249.1:0-202 GCF_054177405.1 Leptonychotes weddellii
CGCCTGGGTGGCTCAGTTGGTTAAGCGACTGCCTTCGGCTCAGGTCATGATCCTGGAGTCCCGGGATCGAGTCCTGCATCGGGCTCCCTGCTCGGCAGGGAGTCTGCTTCTCCCTCTGACCCTCCTCCCTCTCATGCTCTCTGTCTCTCATTCTCTCTGTCTCAAATAAATAAATAAAATCTTAAAAAAAAAAAAAAAAGAA
>NW_027987250.1:0-202 GCF_054177405.1 Leptonychotes weddellii
CTCTTTTTTTTTTTTTTAAAGATTTTATTTATTTATTTGAGAGAGAGAATGAGATAGAGAGAGCATGAGAGTGGGGAGGGTCAGGGGGAGAAGCAGACTCCCTGCTGAGCAGGGAGCCCGATGTGGGACTCGATCCCAGGACTCCAGGATCATGACCTGAGCCGAAGGCAGTCGCTTAACCAACTGAGCCACCCAGGCGCCC
>NW_027987251.1:0-202 GCF_054177405.1 Leptonychotes weddellii
CAACTTTAAATCCTAAGCTACAGTTTTTTGGAGCTTGTTGGTGTTTGGGCTGAGAAGGGGTTGATTGCAGTTGCAACTCACTTAGGGGCATGGAACCCATTAACCAAAAGCAAGCATGGGACTTTGTGATTTCTCTCTCCAACCCCCTTTTGAAACACTGACACTTTTATGACTAAACTTGGAATTGGGGAGGAGAACCGTC
>NW_027987252.1:0-202 GCF_054177405.1 Leptonychotes weddellii
CCTGGGTGGCTCAGTCGTTAAGCGTCTGCCTTCGGCTCAGGTCATGATCCCAGGGTCCTGGGATCGAGTCCCACATCGGGCTCCCTGCTTGGCAGGAAGCCTGCTTCTCGCTCTCCCACTCCCCCTGCTTGTGTTCCTGCTCTCGCTGTCTCTCTCTCTGTCAAATAAATAAATAAAATCTTTAAAAAAAAAAAAAAAAAAA
>NW_027987253.1:0-202 GCF_054177405.1 Leptonychotes weddellii
TTTCGGGTGCCTGGGTGGCTCAGTCGTTAAGCGGCTGCCTTCGGCTCAGGTCATGATCCCAGGGTCCTGGGATCGAGTCCCACATCGGGCTCCCTGCTCGGCAGGAGGCCTGCTTCTCCCTCTCTCACTCCCCCTGCTTGTGTTCCTGCTCTCGCTATCTCTTTCTCTGTCAAATAAATAAATAAAATCTTTAAAAAAAAAA
>NW_027987254.1:0-202 GCF_054177405.1 Leptonychotes weddellii
AGTTGGGCCCCTGGCTCCAGACCCTGGTCACCTATTTGTTTATTAATTATTTTCTCAACTGACATAAGTTGACTCAGAGAGACCGTGTGAATATAAACCTATCCTGACTGGGCGGCACCCCAGGGCCCATGTGATCTAGCCCTGGCCAGCCTGGGAAGGAGGGGCTGGCTGTTAGTGTGGACAAGGAACAGCAGAGCAGCAT
>NW_027987255.1:0-202 GCF_054177405.1 Leptonychotes weddellii
CCTGGGTGGCTCAGTTGGTTAAGCGACTGCCTTCGGCTCAGGTCATGATCCTGGAGTCCCAGGATCGAGTCCCGCATCGGGCTCCCTGCTCAGCAGAGAGTCTGCTTCTCCCTCTGGCCCTCCCCCCTCTCATGCTCTCTCTATCTCATTCTCTCTCTCAAATAAATAAATAAAATCTTTAAAAAAAAAAAAAAAAAAAGAA
>NW_027987256.1:0-1052 GCF_054177405.1 Leptonychotes weddellii
GGTGGATTGGCGGGGCCGGCGGGAGGCTCGGGGCCAGCGCTGCCCCATCCACCTTGGTGGCGAGGACAGAGGGGTAGGACGGGGGCCGTCCTGTGGCTGGAGACGGTCGGCCGGGAGAGGCTAGCATAGACCGCCGTTTCTCAGGCTCTTGGTGGAGAAGGGCTGATGTTTGTGAGACACGGTGAAAATAAATCACTGGAAAACAAGCCTTCAGAAGACACTCAAGTAGACGTCTGTTTTTGTTAGATTCAGCAGACCCTGGGTTACGCTGGATACGCCTCCATTCAGCACCGGCCTCTCCGGATGCAGGCGGTGGGGGTGTCCAGGCCCACTTGGAGCAGCTCGAGCCTGCACTTGGGGAGCTCTTTGGCTGAGTAGGGGGAGGGAGGCCTGGGGGCTCAGGAAAAAAGCCAAGGGGAAGCACCCTGAGGCCATTTGGATGCTGGTGGAGGGCATGGGGTGTTCCCAGGATGAGGGGGAACTGGAGCTGGCTGGTGGTGCCCAGGATGTAGGTTGTGGGGCCCAGAGGAGGAGGGCAGCTCCCCATTATGAAGACTGCATGGAGCAGGGAGGGCCGGGCCGGAGGTCTGGACCTGGGAGGTGGGGCTGGTACCTTGTTTCTCCATCAGGTGGGAGGCTGGGGGGCCAGCAGGGGTCTGATCTGGGAAGGGAGGCAGGGTGTAGACCGGTGGGCGCTCGGCAGGTCTCCCCATCTTCTGTCCTTCTTTAGGGAGGAAGGTGGGGGCTGTGTGCAGAAAGGCCCAGCCCAGGGATGGTAAGCACCTCGGGCCCCTGCGGCAGCCCTGCCGGGGAGAGGGGGTGCATGTGGCCACTGCCGGCCCCAGCCTGCCGGGCGCACAGGCGGGGTCCGGGATCAGGAACGACCTGGGGCCCTGGCCCCCCTGGCTGCACCCACGGGGGTACTGGCCTCTTACTGCCGGCCCGTTGCTTCGTGAGTCCAGTGTTACTGCAAGGGAGAGAACCAGTCATTCTCCAGAACCTGCTGCCTTTAACTGGACGACCACACAGCGGCTGGCCGTGTGGCCACTTGA
>NW_027987257.1:0-202 GCF_054177405.1 Leptonychotes weddellii
ACCATTCTGAACACCTACAAACTCAACAGGAGATCGAAGAAAGGAATAGCAACAACTCTCTGAACAGAAAAGTGACCACTTTCTGGAAGGTAGGACGTGCGGAGAAGTGAATCCGAGGCGATATTCGGGAGGATAGACGGCGGGGGAGGGGCCTCCGTCGGCCGCTTCTGGCAAGTGATAGAACCACGGAGCACAAAATCGG
>NW_027987258.1:0-202 GCF_054177405.1 Leptonychotes weddellii
GACTCTGAAAAACAAACTGAGGGTTCTAGAGGGGAGGGGGGTGGGAGGATGGGTTGGCCTGGTGGTGGGTATTGAGGAGGGCACGTTCTGCATGGAGCACTGGGTGTTGTGCACGAACAATGAATCATGGAACACTTCATCTAGAACTAATGATGTAATGTATGGGGATTAACATAAGAATAAAAATAAATAAATAAATAAA
>NW_027987259.1:0-202 GCF_054177405.1 Leptonychotes weddellii
ATTTTTTTTTTTTTTAAAGATTTTATTTATTTATTTGAGAGAGAGAGAATGAGAGACAGAGAGCATGAGAGGGAGGAGGGTCAGAGGGAGAAGCAGACTCCCCGCCGAGCAGGGAGCCCGATGTGGGACTCGATCCCGGGACTCCAGGATCATGACCTGAGCCGAAGGCAGTCGCTTAACCAACTGAGCCACCCAGGTGCCC
>NW_027987260.1:0-202 GCF_054177405.1 Leptonychotes weddellii
GTGTCTCTCTCTCTGTCAAACAAATAAATAAAATTGTTAAAAAGAGAAAAAGTTTCAGTTTTTTAGATGTGGGCGTCTGGAAGCCTGAACATGGATCATTAAGGGAAAACTAGATGCTGGGTAATATGATTTTAACTGTTTTTTGGCTGATGTCAAGGAAGATGGCTGAACCGTCCAATTATTAGCTTGGTACTTCTGTGAA
>NW_027987261.1:0-202 GCF_054177405.1 Leptonychotes weddellii
CCAGAGCACACCCTCTGCCGCCTCTGCTGCGAGTACGACCAGCTCCCCACCGCGCTGGAGCACACCAGCGTGGGCTTCCCAGGCGCGCACGCGCCCTCCGCGGGCGGAGCCGAGCAGCGCAGCGCCGTGTACAGCAGCAGCGTGAGCACCAACAGGCTGGACACCGCGCAGATGGCGATGATCAGGTACACGTTGACATCCA
>NW_027987262.1:0-202 GCF_054177405.1 Leptonychotes weddellii
AGAGGGGCGCCTGGGTGGCTCAGTTGGTTAAGCGACTGCCTTCGGCTCAGGTCATGATCCTGGAGTCCCGGGATCGAGTCCCGCATCGGGCTCCCTGCTCGGCAGGGAGTCTGCTTCTCCCTCTGACCCTCCTCCCTCTCATGCTCTCTGTCTCTCATTCTCTCTGTCTCAAATAAATAAATAAAATCTTTAAAAAAAATAA
>NW_027987263.1:0-202 GCF_054177405.1 Leptonychotes weddellii
GGGTGGCTCAGTTGGTTAAGCGACTGCCTTCGGCTCAGGTCATGATCCTGGAGTCCCTGGATCGAGTCCCGCATCGGGCTCCCTGCTCGGCAGGGAGTCTGCTTCTCCCTCTGACCCTCCCGACCCTCCCCCCTCTCATGTGCTCTCTCTCTCAGTCTCTCTCTCTCAAATAAATAAATAAAATCTTTAAAAAAAAAAAAAA
>NW_027987264.1:0-202 GCF_054177405.1 Leptonychotes weddellii
ACGTGTGTGTGTGCACAGTGCCGAAAGGCTGAGGAAGTGATGTGGGCGTGCAGGCCATCGTGCACAAGCCACTCACGGTAACACCTGGGGAACGACCTCATATTCAGAATCACAGCCCCAGTCTCATCCCCCGCTGTGGAAGCCCGACCCAGCCACCTCGAGACCACCAGGAACGCAAACCCTGACTCTGGGACAGCAGTTG
>NW_027987265.1:0-202 GCF_054177405.1 Leptonychotes weddellii
CATGCAATCTAGTTCCTGAGATACCTGCCATGGTTATACAGCTCTCACTTTTCTCCCACCATCTCAAGCAGCTCAATGCAAAATTCCCCTTATCCCTGAAAAATAGAGTTTGTTTGTTTCCATTTTTTGGTGGGAGCTGTGACCAGGACTATTTTCATTGCTAAGCCTGTCTCCATTTTCTGGCAAGGGCCATATACTTCAG
>NW_027987266.1:0-202 GCF_054177405.1 Leptonychotes weddellii
AAGTCAGGAAACGACAGATGTTGGTGGGGATGCGGAGAAAGGGGAACCCTCCTACACTGTTGGTGGGAATGCAAGCTGGTGCAGCCACTCTGGAAAACTGTATGGAGGTTCCTCAAAAAGTTGAAAATAGAGCTACCATATGATCCAGCAATTGCACTACTGGGTATTTACCCCAAAGATACAAAAGTAGGGATCCGAAGGG
>NW_027987267.1:0-1052 GCF_054177405.1 Leptonychotes weddellii
ACACTGGGGCTCCGTCTAACAATTCTGACAATCCACACTCAGAACGTGAGACCAAGCATTCCCCATGGCTGGAGACACACCGACAGAGGCCGCATGAGCATTTGGTGGGATGTGAACTGAAGAACCTCTCGTGTGCCTTCCATTCGCAAGCCCGTGTGATTCTCTGGCCAAGAAGGAGAGCACAGGCATGAATGTCACTAGGTCTCTCCTGGAGGCCCGGGCATTCACGTTGCCCATTAAGCCCAAAGAAAATTGTCAGACTCCAGCTACAAACATCATTCTTCTTCTTGAGAGGCTGCTTCCAGGCCATTGGCAAAGCAGGGATTGGGATAAAAGGTTTTCTGGCCACACCAGAAAAGAGATCCAGCAGCTAAAGATCTCCAAATTTGGTGTCCCTTAGAGCTGCAAATGTGCCCCATGCTTTTCTGTAAGTCAGAATAGTCAGCATCATAACACCATAGATTCTAGAATCCTCCATTTAAGTAGCCCTAGAGGTCACTGGTCTTGTCTTCCACCCACTGTGATCAATACGTTAAGAGACAAGCCTTTCCACTTCTCATAAAGGGTCTAGTCTGCACCCTTGTTGGACACCAAAACCTGTCATTTCGTCCACATGACATGGGTCTGCACCCTTGGGTATGACTCTCCTATTTCCCTTAGCCTTATTTTCACAGAACTAAATATACAGAGTTTCTTTAGCTATTTATTGTTCAATAAGGTAATCACTCTCCTCTGGACCCTCTCTCTAATTTGTCAGTGATGTCCTCAAATGCATTACTTAAAATGAGACCACATATCTTAAATGTGTGCTAAGCAATACAAAATTGGAGCTACAATTACAAGTTAGGGACATTATAGTTCTATTAATACAGGATTCCTTGTGGCTCCCACGGACGAAACCCCATGTGGAATTCCACCCAAACAGGCCCTGTGTCACATCATCACTATTGAATTTTGGAAGCCAATGGTTCAATTTCATCTTGCTGACTTTGTGCTATTCTGTGAGCTTGTCAAAATCCTTTTGAACGTGGAGAGTCTCAGCTGCCCCACCA
>NW_027987268.1:0-202 GCF_054177405.1 Leptonychotes weddellii
CGGGGCGCCTGGGTGGCTCAGTTGGTTAAGCGACTGCCTTCGGCTCAGGTCATGATCCTGGAGTCCCGGGATCGAGTCCCGCATCGGGCTCCCTGCTCGGCGGGGAGTCTGCTTCTCCCTCTGACCCTCCTCCCTCTCATGCTCTCTGTCTCTCACTCTCTCTCTCTCAAATAAATAAATAAAATCTTTAAAAAAAAAAAAA
>NW_027987269.1:0-202 GCF_054177405.1 Leptonychotes weddellii
GGGGGAAATCGGAGGGGTAGACGAACCATGAGAGATGATGGACTCTGAAAAACAAACTGAGGGTTCTAGAGGGGAGGGGGGTGGGAGGATGGGTTAGCCTGGTGGTGGGTATTGAGGAGGGCACATTCTGCATGGAGCACTGGGTGTTATGCACAAACAATGAATCATGGAACACTACATCTAAAACTAATGATGTAATGTA
>NW_027987270.1:0-202 GCF_054177405.1 Leptonychotes weddellii
ACCGACCGAATGGGAGAAGATATTTGCAAATGACATATCAGATAAAGGGCTAGTATCCAAAATCTATAAAGAACTCATCAAACTCAACACCCAAAGAACAAAGAATCCAATCAAGAAATGGGCAGAAGACATGAACAGACATTTTTCCAAAGAAGACATCCAAATGGCCAACAGACACATGAAAAAGTGCTCAATATCGCTC
>NW_027987271.1:0-202 GCF_054177405.1 Leptonychotes weddellii
AGTGGTACTAGGGTTTTTGTAAAGTAATCATAACTTATGTAAAGGTAAGAAACAATCTCATGAATTTTTTTTATTCTTATGTTAATCCCCATACATTACATCATTAGTTTTAGATGTAGTGTTCCATGATTCATTGTTTGTGCATAACACCCAGTGCTCCATGCAGAATGTGCCCTCCTCAATACCCACCACCAGGCTAACC
>NW_027987272.1:0-202 GCF_054177405.1 Leptonychotes weddellii
GATATTTGCAAATGACAAATCTGATAAAGGGCTAGTATCCAAAAGATATAAAGAACTTTTAAAACTCAACACACAAAAAACAAATAATCCGGGGGGTGGAGCAAGATGGCGGAGGAGTAGGAGACCTGGATTTTGTCTCCTCTCAGGAATTCAGCTGGATAGGGATCAAACCATTCTGAACACCTACAAACTCAACAGGAGA
>NW_027987273.1:0-202 GCF_054177405.1 Leptonychotes weddellii
AATAGGGCGCCTGGGTGGCTCAGTTGGTTAAGCGACTGCCTTCGGCTCAGGTCATGATCCTGGAGTCCCGGGATCGAGTCCCACATCGGGCTCCCTGCTCAGCAGGGAGTCTGCTTCTCCCTCTGACCTTCCTCCTTCTCATGCTCTCTGTCTCTCATTCTCTCTCTCTCAAATAAATAAATAAAATCTTTAAAAAAAAAAA
>NW_027987274.1:0-202 GCF_054177405.1 Leptonychotes weddellii
ATATATTTTTTTATTCTTATGTTAATCCCCATACATTACATCATTAGTTCTAGATGAAGTGTTCCATGATTCATTGTTTGTGCATAACACCCAGTGCTCCATGCAGAACGTGCCCTCCTCAATACCCACCACCAGGCCAACCCATCCTCCCACCCCCCTCCCCTCTAGAACCCCCAGCCTGTTTTTCAGAGTCCATCGTCTC
>NW_027987275.1:0-202 GCF_054177405.1 Leptonychotes weddellii
CGCTGAGACTGCTCCAGCTTAACGCTACGTACGTCGGACAGAATTATTGTTGTTAAAATGTCTACACCACCCATGCAATATATAGATTCAATGCAGTCCCTCTCAAAATTTCAATGACATTTTTCAAAGAAATAAAAAAAAATCCTGGAATTGATATGGAAGTAGCCAAAGCAAGCTTGAAAAGAACAGAATTGGAAACACC
>NW_027987276.1:0-202 GCF_054177405.1 Leptonychotes weddellii
CCTGAGAAGACATCTGGGTCTCATCACAGGTACAACCAAATCTCCTTGACTGAAAACTCGTACGGGGCTCAACACTCAGTGCGCCATGAAAGGGAACAGGACAAATTCCACACAGGGCTCCAAGGCAGCTGCGGCCACACAGCCGGCCTTGCTCCGTTGCAGGGGGCTGGCCTGAACGCCCTCGGTCCCAGTCACCGTCCGC
>NW_027987277.1:0-202 GCF_054177405.1 Leptonychotes weddellii
ACGTGTGTGTGTGCACAGTGCCGAAAGGCTGAGGAAGTGATGTGGGCGTGCAGGCCATCGTGCACAAGCCACTCACGGTAACACCTGGGGAACGACCTCATATTCAGAATCACAGCCCCAGTCTCATCCCCCGCTGTGGAAGCCCGACCCAGCCACCTCGAGACCACCAGGAACGCAAACCCTGACTCTGGGACAGCAGCTG
>NW_027987278.1:0-1052 GCF_054177405.1 Leptonychotes weddellii
GAATAAAAATATTATTAATACAACTAGGGATTCGTGACAATGGCTGATGTGCTATGATTTTTATTTTTTTTAAACTGGAAACAACAAACTTTATAGGAAACTGAAAAGGACCAGTGAGAATTATGAAAACTAAAAAGAACATACACAATTGTACCTTCAAGAATTTCCATGGAACATTATGACCCATCAAATTAAGGTACTCACATTCTCTAACAAAAATGAACTGATCTGAGTAAGGGCAGCATGAAAATATTCTAATGCAGTGCTGCCGAACAGAACTTTCTGTGATGGTGGAAATGTTCCATTATCTCTGTTGTTGAATACAGAAGCTACTAGCCACATCAATACTCACAATGTGGCTAATGCAATTGACGCACTGAGTTTTTAATTTATTCAGCCACCCGTGGCTAGTGATTACCAACTGAACAGCACAGTTCTAATGCCTCATGGGTCAAAATCAGTGGTTTCTTCGGGGGATTTCTCTAATCACTGCTGAGGGGTGTAGATGGTTGGGGGTGGAAAGAGAGGAAGCTCTTAACAGCTCTATTTAACTACTTCAACAAGTTCTGAAACTCTCCACAGCTTTCAGAGGCAAGGGCTGAGGAAAGGACTCTGGGGGAGACCTGAGTACGCCCTTGAACTCCTGGCTAATGGCAGCGGGAGTAAAAGGCCTAGGATTTGGCTCATGCAGATGGGAAGGGGCCTATGGTGCCACTCACGGAATCTGAGGCTTGGGCCATCTGTGCATGGAAATCGTTGCTGTAGGGCTGGTGGGAAGGTAGGGGTGCTCATTTCAGGACAGGGTTTCCAGGGCTAGAAGAGGATTTAGAGGTGGAGAGAGGACCCGGGGGCCCTTTCTGGCCGCCTGCAGGCTGGACTGGCCCTTTCTTTTGGGGGATTAAGGTCTTGTTCTTGCTCTTGAACACTTTTCGGGAATCCAGCCTGTTCACGAAGCAGTTGGTAGGTCTGTGTTGTAGGTGATGGGTTTACACATGTTGAACCACTGCTTGGCCTGTGGGCTAATGCTGTAGCTGGTGAAGGCATGCTGCCAC
>NW_027987279.1:0-202 GCF_054177405.1 Leptonychotes weddellii
CACGCTCTTCCCTAAGAACCTGGCTTCCCTTGTACCTCTTTCAAGTGGGAGCTAGTTTCTTCCCTCTTCCTTCACTCCATGAGACCTGTTGTTGTGATGGCTGACTTCCTTGCTTTTGATCACTGCTTCCAGCCTGTTCTTCCCTCCCACATTCTTGAAAACCACTAGCTTTGAATTTCCCATCATCTATTATATGACCCAC
>NW_027987280.1:0-202 GCF_054177405.1 Leptonychotes weddellii
GCAATGGAGACTCTGAGTTCTCAGCAGAAGGTTCCCGCAGGGGCGGGAAGGGGAGAGGCGTCAGGCCGGCCATCACACATCCCAGAAGCCGCACCACAGGCCTCAGAAGAGGGCCGGCTAAGTGCCTCTCGATTTTTTGTTCAAGATTTTGCTTATTTATTTGAGAGATTTTATTTCTTCATTTGAAAGAGAGAGAGAGCGC
>NW_027987281.1:0-202 GCF_054177405.1 Leptonychotes weddellii
GGGGCGCCTGGGTGGCTCAGTTGGTTAAGCGACTGCCTTTGGCTCAGGTCATGATCCTGGAGTCCCGGGATCGAGTCCCGCATCGGGCTCCCTGCTCGGCAGGGAGTCTGCTTCTCCCTCTGACCCTCCTCCCTCTCATGCTCTCTGTCTCTCATTCTCTCTCTCTCAAATAAATAAATAAAATCTTTAAAAAAAAAAAAAA
>NW_027987282.1:0-202 GCF_054177405.1 Leptonychotes weddellii
CAATAATAACTAGGTGAAGACTAGGTTGTAGACTAGGTGAAGACTTCTCTCCTCATTAGTGACTGGCCTTGGAGATTTACGTGATGATCGTGAGTTGGATTGAAGGAATCCCAGAAACGGAAGCATTGTGCACTGCTTGAAACGTCCTTTCTAAATATTTTCAGAAGCATACTAAAGATTGCTGCCAACGCATATATCTCAC
>NW_027987283.1:0-202 GCF_054177405.1 Leptonychotes weddellii
CCTGGTGGTGGGTATTGAGGAGGGCACATTCTGCATGGAGCACTGGGTGTTATGCACAAACAATGAATCATGGGACACTTCATCTAAAACTAATGATGTAATGTATGGGGATTAACATAAGAATAAAAAAAAAAGAATAATGTGTACTTCATGAACACAGACACAAAATGTTAGGACTATTAGTCAAAGGGATGTTTAATAG
>NW_027987284.1:0-202 GCF_054177405.1 Leptonychotes weddellii
GGGGCGCCTGGGTGGCTCAGTTGGTTAAGCAACTGCCTTCGGCTCAGGTCATGATCCTGGGGTCCCGGGATCGAGTCCCGCATCGGGCTCCCTGCTCGGCAGGGAGTCTGCTTCTCCCTCTGACCCTCCTCCCTCTCATGCTCTCTGTCTCTCATTCTCTCTCTCGCAAATAAATAAATAAAATCTTTAAAAAAAAAAAAAA
>NW_027987285.1:0-202 GCF_054177405.1 Leptonychotes weddellii
TCAGGGAAATATGGGTGTCAGTCTTTCATAGATGTCGATGAATTGTCCTAGGGTATCTCAAAGAGCTGGGAAATGTTAACAAGTGGAAGGGTGGCTTCGCTCTGAGGGCCTAGGGCAGAAGTTAGCAAAGGCATTCCCCAATCTCAGCATCATAGTAGTTGACCTAAGTGAGAGGTGAGGGAGGTGTAGAAGAGAAGGAGAA
>NW_027987286.1:0-202 GCF_054177405.1 Leptonychotes weddellii
CCATACATTACATCATTAATTTTAGATGAAGTGTTCCATGATTCATTGTTTGTGCATAACACCCAGTGCTCCATGCAGAATGTGCCCTCCTCAATACCCACCACCAGGCTAACCCATCCTCCCACCCCCCTCCCCTCTAGAACCCTGTTTGTTTTTCAGAGTCCATCGTCTCTCATGGTTCGTCTACCCCTCCGATTTCCCC
>NW_027987287.1:0-202 GCF_054177405.1 Leptonychotes weddellii
CCTGAGAAGACATCTGGGTCTCATCACAGGTACAACCAAATCTCCTTGACTGAAAACTCGTACGGGGCTCAACACTCAGTGCGCCATGAAAGGGAACAGGACAAATTCCACACAGGGCTCCAAGGCAGCTGCGGCCACACAGCCGGCCTTGCTCCGTTGCAGGGGGCTGGCCTGAACGCCCTCGGTCCCAGTCACCGTCTGC
>NW_027987288.1:0-202 GCF_054177405.1 Leptonychotes weddellii
ACCAGGCTCACAGAAATCCCAGACATGGAGAACTGTGACCAGGTATGTACCAAATTCCCTGGTCCGTTTTCTATAAAAGACCGACCGTAAAAGCCCTCAGGTGGGGGACCCCTCTCCAGAGACTTTCCTTTTCTGTTCTCACGGTTACTGAGTAAACTTTCATTTCACCTTTTGGTGTCCAAGAGATTCATTCATTGACTCT
>NW_027987289.1:0-5719 GCF_054177405.1 Leptonychotes weddellii
GGGGGTGGGAGGATGGGTTAGCCTGGTGATGGGTATTGAAGAGGGCACGTAGTGCATGGAGCACTGGGTGTTATACACAAACAATGAATCATGGAACACTACATCAAAAACTAATGATGTAATGTATGGTGATTAACATAATAATAAAAAATTTAAAAAAAAAGAAATCTCTGGTGTCTCTTCCTCTTCTTATAAGAACACTAACCCTGGGTGCCTGGGTGGCTCAGTTGGTTAGGTGACTGCCTTCGGCTCAGGTCATGATCCTGGAGTCCCTGGATCGAGTCCCGCATCGGGCTCCCTACTCGGCAGGGAGTCTGCTTCTCCCTCTGACCCTCCCCCCTCTCATGTGCTCTCTCTCATTCTCTCTCAAATAAATAAATAAAATCTTAAAAAAAAAAAAGAACACTAACCCTTATGACCTCAATTTAATCTTAATTACTTTCTTAGAGATTCCATCTCCAAATACAGCCACACTAGGGGTTATGGTTTCAACCTGTGAATTTTGGGAGGACACACCTTCAGTCCAAAACACCTCTAGCAGCAGAGTGTTGGGATAGGTGCTGTGAAACTCAGGGATGCAGAGGTTAACAGACTAATATTTCACAGAGCCATGCCTTTCAGGTAGAATGGACCAAACATGGATTGGAGGCAGGAAAAGATGTCTACTGATGCTGGTAACCTTCATACAGGTAGCAATGAAATGTGTGTGTCTGCTTTCTTTTCCTACCCATACACTCATTTGGTTAGATGAATGAACTTCCTCTCTCTGGCTGTGCTGTGGGATCTCTAGCCAGGGAGCACTTCCTGACTTCAGAGGGAACAGCTCCTCGAACAATCAATCTCCACAGAGAAAGAAAGTCTAGCGTCCCTTTTGCCAGACCATACTCGTCACTGCTTTTGCTGTAGCAGCCTTCAGGAATAAATTAACTTTTTAATTTTCTTACTGGAAAGGCGTAGATGGCCTTGAAGCAGGACATCTGCTGCTATCAAGAGTTAAGATTCTCTAGTTACCTGGAGAACAGAAAATTTGGGGATGACGGGGCTTTACTGGCTGCAAAAAAGAAAAAAAAGAATGCACGCATAAGGAGCTACTTTTTGTTTTTCCCTCACCTGGATTCTGGTCCTCAGCTTCACCTCACATAAGGTGTGTGTCATAATGCTAATAAGCCTCATTCACAGGTGAGCTGTGCCTGATTCACTTCCAAGGAGAGATTGCATGATGTAGGAAGGTGGAGCTCTTAAAGTTTGCATCAAGGCTAAAATGGGAGACTTAGACAGTGACTGCCCTGTTAGGAGGTGGGAGACTAACTCCAGGCCCTGGATGCTAGTCAGATGAACCTCTCCCCACCACCCCCCACCCCCAGCCCCATACACACATCTCTTTACCAGGACACCTGTGGCCCAGGGAACAGGTTAGATAGGCCAGAGTCAGCCTGTCTCTGGCACAATGTTTTTTTGGTGTACCATGCCTAAATCAGGATAGATTAAGAACAAAGATACTAGGAAGAGCTATAGAAGCCTCATAGGTCCAGGGTCTGCCCTTTTTGGGGAGAAAGAAAAAGAGGAACAGGGTCAGTGTCGCAAAGCAGATGCACAGGCACAACTTCAATCCTGGAGCAGAGAATCTCTCCATTACTCATTATCTGCACCTGAGTGAGAACTCCTTTGGTACAAAAGAGGAAGGATCCTGAGGACAAACGGCTGGATCTGGACATTTTAGGGTCCTAACTGCAGTGGTCCTCATCATAAAAAAAAAAAGCGGTGATGTAAAGACCCAGATGTGGGGTGAGGCAATGGGAAACACACTCTAATCTGGCCAAACACACCAGAAAAGATCATTTCCATAGACCTAGGAGTTTCCTAGATCAATAAATATTTAGGCTCCAGTTCTGAAGAGAAGAATGACTTCAGAAGCTGGTGTGCTCCTTCCAATGACATCACTGACATGTATTTATTGGGTACTCAATTTTGTGTACTCATGGCTCCCTGACCACAGGGGCATCAAACAATATAATGCACTTATTAGTCTGTTGTTGTTGTTTTTTTTTAAGATTTTATTTATTTATTTTGACAGAGAGAGAGAGACAGTGAGAGAGGGAACACAAGCAGGGAGAGTGGGAGAGGGAGAAGCAGGCTTCCCGCGGAGCAGGGAGCCGGATGTGGGGCTCGATCCCAGGACCCTGGGATCATGACCTGAGCCGAAGGCAGACGCTTAATGACTGAGCCACCCAGGTGCCCCAGTCTGTTGATTTTAATGATGCTTATTTATTTTTCTCTTTTGGTCCAACTGACTTCCACTAAGAGTCTCTTTCCTTCCAGCCCGTCTGTGAGGATGGAGGACAGTCTTCCTGAGCCCACATGTGTGTTGGAAGCTCAAGGTTTAGGGAGGGAGTGATGTCTATTGATTTGAGGCTTCAGATCCATTGGTTAGGACAGGCTTTTGTTTTTTATTATTTCTTGAGTAAAATAGGGAGATTCTAAGTAAACATTCCTTAATTCTATTTCCCTTTTCCAATAACACCTCTAAAATGAAGTGTAGAGGTTTTTTCTTTAAATCCTCTAGGGGGAGCACATATATATCTACATGTTAAGAAACTGTATATGTATATAATGTATTCTTTGTAACATATAGTGTATATATATAAAATATATTATTTGTACTATAACATATAGAATATATACATTTCCTGCTGAAAAAAAATACATAGTTCCTGGGATAGTCACAATAATTTGGAAAAAGAACAAAGTTAGAGCAGCTTCACGTGACAATGTCAAGCTTACTATAGAGCTACTCCTCAAGGTAGCATGGTATTAGAGTAAGGACAGACATATAAATCAAAGGAACAGAATTTTGAGATATTAATAGAAGAGAATTGAGAGTCTCCAGATGAATCCATATATTGGTAATCAATTGATTTTTGACAAAGGTGCCAAGGCAATTCATTAGGAAAAGGATAGTCTGTTCAACAGCTAGAACTGGCACGACTGGAGCTTCACAAGGAAAAAGATCAACTTTGACCTTCATATCAACCACAAAAAGTAACTTAAAATTAATCACATGACTATATGAAAGAGTTAAAATGATCACATTTTTGCAAGAAAACAGGAGAAAATCTTCAAGACATTGGGTTCAGCAAAGTTCTTACATGCTATGCCAAAACATGGTCCATAAAAAAAAAAGATAAATTAGATCTCATCAAACTTAAGATAAAATGGCACTTGATACGATATCATTAGGAAAATAAAAATGCAAGCAAGAGATTGGGGAAAAACACCTTAGCATTATCAGATGATATGTTCATCCCAATGAAAGCATTTATGGATTCCATTCTCATGCCTGAGAGATGCATGTGAAACATCTATGTGACTCCCTGCATTTCAGGGACATGTGAAGGAAGGGGAAGAGGAAGAGGAAAGGTGGATGGAAGTTAGGAGAAGACGTGGGCTGGAGTCTTTTGGGGGAGGCTAAGACAGAAAGAACTCCAAGCAAGGGGGATGATTGTCATGTAGGATTGAGACCAATGTTAACCTTTGTGCTTGGGAAAGGAGCATTCAGAAGAATCCTTTATTGCTTATTTCCAAAAGACGACAAGAGCAGAAGGCTACACGAGGAGGCAGCATGGTCTCACCGTAGGAAAGCTCTCATTGAAGCTGCATGGCCAGGACGCCTGAAGGACTCCCCAACTTGGGAGGATGAGTTCCCAACATAAGAAGTGGAACACTGCGCACCTGAGGGCGTAGGCAAGGAGGCCCGATGGGAAGGACGTGTGGGAAACCAGGCAGCTGAGGAGAGCTGAATGCACGTGAATCGGACAGATCTGTGGGCACCGAATCAAAGTCGGCTCCACCAGGGAAGGGCAGGAAGTGTAAGCCGATGCCAAGCGGGGAGCCCTGGATTGTCCAGACATGTGAAATGCAGATGGGAAAGATCTCCAAGAGGCAGAAATCAGGCTTCGTTACCAAGGACAGACTTAAAGAATTAACTCCATTGTAAATGGAAAAGATCAAGCAACGTTAGGCAAGAAAGGGGATCCAAGGTGGAGATGCCGATGCAGCCAGCAGAGCCCTATATGGGCAAAAGGGCAGTGATGGCAGATAAGACGAGGTCCTAAAAGGGGATTTTTTTCTTTCTTTTTTTCCGCAGTGGTATTGTTTTCATTAAAATTATCTTACTCCAAAAAAAGAAAACCAACAGGATGTGGTTAGACAGAATTCCACCTGTCATGGGTGAAGGTGGAAAGAGCAACTAAAATGGATTGGAAAGAGGTTAAGGAATTTAGAAGTGTAAAGATGTAATGTAGACATAGGAGGGTGTCCACGACTGCAGGAATGATGGCACGGACCCAGAGCTTCAGTGCTGCCCTTGCAGAAGACCCTTCTGGGCTCTGTGGTGCTGTGCACCCTTCCCAGTGTGGGAGGGCACAGCTGGGGGCTGGGGTACCATGCAGCACTTGCCAGACAATGGGGCAGGACAGAGGGGGGAAGGGGGAGAGCATTTGGGGGAAGAGCTTGGGAGAGGAGAGGGTTATGATCTAGAAGGCTACACGGGCAGAAGCAAGAAAAATACAAAGTGTCCTGTACATACTGAGTTGTTCACCGTAGTTTTAATGGGAGTGAAGGCAGGAAACACGTCTTTTTGTCCAGATAGTTTTGGTGTCCTCTGTTGGGAACACGGGAATAATAAATATGTGACTTAGGGGAAATCTACAGACCAGGCTGTGAAAAGGTCCCGGGCTGCACTGGATTGCAGAAGACCAGCACATGCACAGCCCTGGTATCTATCTCACCCTCTGAACGTGTCAGCTGGAAGGTGGGGTGGGAAGTGAGAGACACGGGTATCCGGGTGTCATACACCTTCACATCAGCAAAAGCAGCCGGGCCCCTGTGCTCTGGGATGCTCCCTCTGCCTGATGCCAAAGAAAATCTGGGTAATTAGAAAATGTGTGAACTCACATTCTCCTGAAATATATCATTCTTTTTGATTCTCAGGATAATGCCAAATTCAACAATCTTCATGAGGCCAGAAACAACATGATGCAAAGGAAATTTGTGAGATGCCTATTTCAACATTTGAAAATTTCGATTTTTATTTTGTGTATTCATATATCACTTTCTTTGTCAAACAATTATAAATCCCAACTCCAGTCTAAAGGTATATAGTGAAACAACCCTGATTATCCCTCGATGAGTGGAGGTACTCAAAGGGGTCGAGTGTGATTTGTGTTTTGGTGAAAATTCCTCATTTCTGTTTGAGAACAGAGCCTGTCATGCTTTCAGCATCCACAGGGCAGAGGAAGCCTTCTTGACCTTCCTGGTTTATATATTCTTGCACTATCTACCTCATCTTAGTTTTTTTTCACGATTTCAGTGAGTCTTCTTACCTCCAGCTTGTAAGAGCACACAAAAAGAACAGCTCAGTGAATTTAGTCTTGTGGGTAGGCTGGATGAAGCCATCTGTATTCTAGGATAAAGTCTGGATAATCAGCAAATCCTAGCTGCCATTCAACCCTCAACCTCACCAGTGGGAAGGTGACTTCAGACCAAAGGCCAGTCCTGAGGAACTGAGTAATGCCAATTCCATGTCTAAAATACTCTAGCTCCTGGCTCTGCGCAGTTTTGCTAGGCTGACAATATCCTGAGAACCATTAGTATAAAATTCTCAAGTTGAACACAGACTTGACAGACTGCTCTCTCTCTGCAGAGTTAGTCCTTCTGGAGG
>NW_027987289.1:5819-12223 GCF_054177405.1 Leptonychotes weddellii
CCCCCCCCCCCCCCCCGTGCCTGACTTCAGCGGGACCTGCGGGATATTGTGCAAGACCTTGGGGAGGGAGGTCTGATCAAGTGGGTTTATTTTATTTGATTTCCCTAGAATGTCCTAAGTGCTTTCTAACCACTTACCACCTTCAAAACTCTCACTTTTATTTCATTATGAAAGTTTTAATTTATGCTTTTGACTCTCATTTCTTCGTGTTCTTGCTTTCAGTCTAAAAACTTCAATTTTTAGATTGGATCTCCAATTGCAATCTCTAAATCTATCACATTTCTTCTTAGGATCGCCCTTATTTTGTCTTTCTTTCTTCATAGTTGAAGGGAGGGTAGCATGTTTGTCCTTTACATCAGTGATTCAATTTTTTGCAATTCCACTATTGGGTGTCTCCGCTGCAGGTTTCAATTCTCATGCTTTTCTTTATGCTTTCCATTATGTCCCTATTATCTTTCTTTTCCTTAAGGCTTCAGATCCCAATTTCAAAGAGAAGCTCTTTTTGTTTTCCCTTATACTGAGCAATGCAATATGTTCTTCTTTAAAAAAAAAAAAAAAAGGAACTTGATTCCAGCATCAAATTATTTTCATATATATGAACTTCCTTTGAGCCTTCAGGATAATGTTCTTTTTTTCTGATTATTTTTTAACAAATATGATCTTTGCAAATTAAAATTTTTATAGGAATGAGAACATTCAGTGTAGCACTATTTAAAGTGCCAAGAGATTATTAGCAATAAATTCTAGTCCTACATTACAGAAATGTTTCTGTACATTATACAATCTTAATATAAATAAATAATACATACCTATTATTGGGTGGCACAGTCGGGTAAGTGTCCAACTCTTGGTTTTGGCTCAGGTCATGATCTCAGGGTCCTGGAATCGAGCCTTGCATCAGGGTCCACGCTCAGTGCAGTCTGCTTGAGATTCTCCCTCTCTTTACCTCTGCCCCTCCAACTGTGCTCCCTCTCTCCCTCTAAAATAAATAAATAAATCTTTTAAAAAAAAAATCACATACCTATCCAAAAGCATAAAGGCTGTAAAAATAGGAGACATATTTGTGGCATACTGTTCCTTGAAAATGAAGGCTAAAAAGGGAAATCCCATTATACATCGAAATGCAGAAGATAAAAACAATTCAACTAGCCTGGTGGGGGTACGTCAAGATTATTTTTTTCATATTTTTCTATAATACAGTTTATATTTTATTTCTAATAATTGAAAAAAAAAAAACACATTCCCGAAAGCTAAATATCAATGGATTCAACTGTGTAGTCACAATTTCAGTTAACTTCTGTGAGGATGATAGCTGGAGAGAAAAGCTTTGGATTCTTGAGACTTGGATTTAGTGACTTTTAATACACTTTGCCTCTAGGATATTGACTATGTGGCCATTGACTGCTTTCTCTCCACATGTTCTTCTTAATTGCCAAAATAAAAGTAAACTGGGGGCAGCTGGGTGGCTCAGTTGGTTAAGCGTCTGCCTTTGGCTCAGGTCATGATCCCAGGGTCCTGTGATGGAACCCTGAGTCAGGCTCCCTTCTCAGTGGGGAGCCTGCTTCTCCCTCTGCCCCTCCCCAACTCTCATGCTCTCTCTCTGTCTGAAATAAATAAGTAAAATCTTAAAAAAAAAAGAAAAGAAAAAGAAAAGTAAACTGAACCAACCGTTGGTCCAGTGATGACTTTGTCTCAGAGATATTCAAGTAATTATGTTAGCATATAAAATTATTGTGATTTTGAAAATTATTGTGATTTTGAATTTCTTTCATTTGTGGGTGTAGCAACAAGATCAAAGACATCTAAACAAACAAAACATAAGTTTCACTTCCTCCACTGGGTCCCTGTTTCCATATCTATTTAAAAAAAATACTGGAGTTGTCCTATAACTCCAAGATTCTTACTAATTCTTGCGTTCTGTGATTCTAATTACTATAATTTTCATTACTGATAACCAAAATAAATGACAGAGTAAACATGGGAAGATAGCACTGGAGCTGAGTTTCACAAGTGTGGTAGAGTTCAGAGAGTAAAACGTTCATCCAGTGTTGACTAGGAGTAATGAGAGGGGGCGTACTTGCATAGTTCCTGATCTTCTGGGAGGCGGGGGTACTATTCTTTCACTTTTGTTGTTGTTTTGGTTTATTTGTTTGTTTTGGAGTTGTCTTCTCTCTGGTTGGGGATGTTTCCTTCTATGTCTGACTTACTGACTTTTTAGTGAATGAAATAGCTCTTGAATTTTATCAAGGGCTATTTCTGCACATGTCATGATAATCATGTGTTTGTTTTTTTCTTTAGTTTTTTTAATATGGTAAATTGCACTGATTGATTTTTGAATGTTGAACCAGCCTTGCATTCCTGGGGTAATGCCCACTTGGTCATGTTATAGTGTCCTTTTAAAATTTACTATATTTATTTTTTATTCTGTGGGATTAAATTTAATACCATTTTGTTGAGCTTTTTTGTATCTAATATTCATAAGTGATTTTGTTCTGTAGTTTCCCTTTTTTGAACTATCTTTGGTTTTGGCATCAGCATAATGCTGTCCTCATAAAATAAGTTGGGAAATATTCCATGCTCTTTCATATTCTGGAAGGATTTTTGTAGAAGTCCTATAATTTCTACCTGAAAAGTTTGGTAGAATTCACCAGTGAATTCTTCTATGTCTTGGGTCTTGAGTTATCTTTGGTCATTTGTGTCCTCCAAGGAATTTTTCCGCTTTTATAAATGTCACTTACCAGCTTTATTTTAAAAGTTGTGAATACTAGTGGCCCTCTGCACCCTCCCTTCCATCACCTTAATGCCCTACATGAATGAGGTCTTTCCATCAGGAGAGCTGGAACTGATGATCATCTGATGGCATCTCACTTTTTACACTTTTTTTCTCAGGCTACTTATCTTCCTGAAAAGCAAACTATACTGTAATGTCTCAAATGCTAGCCCCAAAGCCCCAGCCAAATGGACACATTTAAATCCAATAGCTTTCATAATCCCTCAGGCTAATATTCTCCTCTCTGCTTTGATACTGACCCCATTTGGAATGTCCTTTCTTCCTTTGACTTCATGTTAGGACACTCAGAGCAGAGACTAGGGTAAGACCAGAAAGGTACCCAGGACACAAAATTTTAGAAGGTGCTCACTGTTAGGATAAGCGCAAAGTCGGTACCTGCAGGAATCTAGCAATGAACTCCTTATTATCTGTGTCCTGTATACTCCAATTGCCTCATTTAATTCTGGCCTTTTAAATTTTATTACTTCTTTGAGTGCTCTAAAAATTTAAATCCTTGTCAGTGTTTTATCAGAAGTATTTTAGGTATCATTTCCAAAGGAATGAACCAAAACCCATCATTATTTCTGACCAAGCCTTGTAAATCACTTTCATTGGTGGTATTAAGAAATTACTTAAAAAATTACGCAGGCCTAATGACCATAAAAAATGCTACAGGCCCCAATTGTGTCCTTCATCTCTCCGTCCCCCACAATCATATATATGAAAACACTTCTATTTTCACAAATTGCTCTGTTTAGGATGATTCTGGAATATGTGCATTTCCCGCAGTGTTATTGAAAACCCCATCCATTTCTCTCCCACTCAAGAAAGCACATGACAATATAAGTAATGGATGCTGTTATAGGAATAAATTTAAATATTTTCCAATTTACTATTTACCATTCATAAACTGTTCCTTATTTTTATAACAAATTATTTTTAGATTAAATCACAAGTGACTACCACACGTACTACAGACAGAATGGTAATGACTGTTCTACTTCATACTTTACATTAAACAGTATTACATACACAAAATATTGCCAAGGATTTAGAATTTTGATCAGCAGTTTCAGGAAGCCAAGGGCTTTCGGCTAGCGGATGAATCATAGAGAGGGTCCCACCATTTCTCGTCAGAGACTGCTGCCTCTGTGTCAGTGGGCCATGGGATTTCTATGATCTGACCTTAGGATGACCCCTTTTCACGGCGAAATAAGGTACTAAGCAAGGTCGTTCTCTCTGGAGCCATAAAAGATTGACGAGGGAAGCACTGAGCCGTGCTTTGTTTCGAGCAGGGCTGCTGCATGTCCACCGCCTCCCCTGAGCCCGGTCCAGGCGCTGGTCATTCTAACAGCACCCCCAGCCTGCATTTGGCTCTGTCTTCATACTCGAGGCTTTTTAAATTGTGCAACTGTTTTATTTCATTGTCTCAGTCCAAATGCAAACAACAAAACACCGACTGTATGTCAGCCTTGAAAATGGAGAACTGGCCTTGGAACCCGGGTGCTTCCTCATTTCCTGTGCTTAGCACTTAGGTTTTAAATCCTTCATCTACACTTGCTTTGAAATATTTTGCACCTGAGAATTCACTATATTTCTCTATGTCATTTGACCTATTTTCAATAATGAATATATTCAGCGGGAGTAAAATAGTATTGCAATATAGATCCTGAAAGTGCAAGTTCACACATTCTTTATATTAACTTTAATTCAATGCTTTCCATTTCTCCATTGCTTCAGACCCAGGAGTTTAAAATATATACATTTGTCTGTTAAAGAGATTATGAATGCCTCACTAGCACATACCATGTGCTAAAAATTTTTCCCTTTTTCTACTTACAACATCCAATTAAGTACATAATGAAATTCCCCGTTTTCAAATGAGTGACCCAAGGCTTAGTGAAGAAAACTAACTTGTCCAAAGTCACACAACTAACAAATAGAAGAGCCGATTTTCATTGCAAATATATCTCACTCCAAAATTTGTGTTTTTTTAAAAGATTTTATTTATTTATTTGTCAGAGAGAGAGGGAGAGAGAGCAAGCAGGGGGGCAGGGGGAGAGGCAGAGGGAGAGGGAGAAGCAGACTCCCCACTGAGCAGGGAGCCCGATGCAGGACTTGATTCCGGGACCCTGGGATCATGACCTGAGCCGGAGGCAGCCGCTTAACCAACTGAGCCACCCAGGGGCCCCCCAAATTTATGTTTTTTACATAAAATCCTGCATCTCCTTCCAGGACTTGCTATGGAAAAGAATGTTTTTCTCAAATTTTACCGTTCCTTCTATCCCCTAAGAAGATAAACGATTTTCATATATAAAGCTTTTTTTTAAACAAAACAAAACAAACTTCTCACTAATTAGTGAGACAAGTCAGAGAGTACAACCAAAACAAACAACCTGAAGGAATAATTCAGATTGAAGTGTTTTAATAAACACGAAAATGTTGTTAACTATCATTGCCTCTTGCCGGTTTCCCCATTGGCATGATGACATCTCCTCGTTCCTGAGTTCCTCGGGTTTGCTGACATCTTGCTTTCCTTCTGGTTGCTGGAGGTGGAGCTCGCTGGAACTTCCTGCTGCCTGGGACATCCGCCTTCACTCTGTCCATGTATAGATAGGGAGTTCCTTACATTAAACCTGTAAGAAATCTGATTCTCTCCCAAAGGTGGGACCTGGAAAACACAAGGAGGTCCATTTTAATTGTCTCCTCTTATTTTTTTCTCTCCTTTTTTAATTTAAATTCAATTAATTAACATATAATGTATTATTAGTTTCAGAGGTAGAAGGCAGCGATTCAGTCTTATATAATACCCAGTGCTCATTACATCACATGCCCTCCTTAATGTCCTTAGTCTTCCCCAAATTTTAAGAATATGTTGGTAAAATTAACGTGAGAATTTCAACTGGATACATTTGCAGAGGGTACAGCTACGTGCACCGAGCTTCTGTGTCACTCCTGAGAAACCTAGTGAGCACATGCATGTGTGGTGCAATGTCTGCATTTCAAATCCTGAATTATTAAGGTCAAAGCAGTATGGCCAAATTCAGTTCCTATGCACAGACTTTGCTTGACTAGAAGGCTCAATTAATTACCAGATCAAAATCGGGCTGGAATTTGTTTTTGCAATTGCTAACCAGTTTAACTGGGTTATAGAGAAAGACTCTATATGACATTAAATGACCTTCCTAAAAGCTTATTTCTCTCCCAACTGCTCATATTAGAATCAATTTCAGGAGTCAGTCGAAATGCGCTGTTTATGAGCTTCCTAAATGCATTTACTACTCGCCACATGTCTGTGTCACACCAGTCTGCTGCTTGCCTTTCACTGACCCCTTCTGTAGATGTTCCTGCCTTGGGTCCTCAACTCAGGAAACTCATGCCCCAGAGCCATGTGGTTGCAGTGCTGAGTCCTGGGGAGAAAGAAGTCCTCACTCAGTGCAGGCAAAGTGGACCGAGTCACAAGGCGAGCTTATAATGGTGACAACATTAGATTTTTCCAGGTTGAATTTAGAAATACATTATTTTTTCAGACCTCTCAGTGTGTTTCAAGCATTTATAATTCCTTTGATTAGATATAAGTTGATCAGAAATGAATGTGAACTCCCCTCCCCGCCTCCTTGATGATCCTAGGGTT
>NW_027987290.1:0-1052 GCF_054177405.1 Leptonychotes weddellii
ACTATATACAGAGTTATATACTATATACAAAAGTATATAGTTCTAAACCATACAGTTCTAAAACAAAGGATATAACTTATTAACTTGGCTTTTTTTTTCCATACAGACTCAAGAAACTGTCACAATATAGTCTTCTGGTCTTACTAGGGAATTAGGTAATACCATACAATATGTGGAATCTTCTTTTTTCTTTTTTTGGGAGAAGGGAGAAGCAGGCTGCCCATCAAGCAGGGAGCCCGATGTGGACTCGATCCCAGGACCCTGGGATCATGACCTGAGCTGAAGGCAGCCGCTTAACTGACTGAGCCACCCAGATGCCCCAGAATCTTCTTTTTTCAATCCAGAAAAATAACTAGCCCTAGTAAGTGTGTTAATAGTATTAATATCCAACACATATTTTTGAAAAAAATGACTTATGATCCTGTTTCTTTTTGGAAAATGAATCTCTAGGCCTGTATATATGTGAAAAGAGGATTTTTGGGTGATGGAGTAGTAGGTAACTTACATATACTCAAACAATTTGAGTAAGATCTCATTTTAACTTTTCTACCATAAATAAGAAATACACACACTCATATATACCATCAGTAGGCAAACAGAATAGTTTTCCATATTTTAAAGAGGAAGAATAGAGATGTACTATCATTATAACATAGTATCATATCCCTCTTGTAATCAGTCTCTCCTTTATATCAGTTCTTCCATAAGCATCTTTGGTATTTCTCCATTTCCAGTCTCCATGTCACTATCCTATTTCAGGCCCTTATCACCTAATTCCTGGGTTCCTAGAAATGACTTTACCTTTAGATTTTCTGACCTCAATCTTGTACTACTTGAAATCATCTTGTATGCCCTTGAAGATTAATTTTCTTAAAACACTATTTGCCAGACTTATGGCCAAAAGCACTAAAATAAATCTTGATATGAAATAAAATTTTCATTATTTACTTTCTAAAAACCTCTTGTGGAATTGAATTGCCAAAGGGGTTATTTCCAAACCTTTTGGCTAATGCTCCACATTCAATGAGCTGGCCTCAGCTTGCTTAAATATC
>NW_027987291.1:0-202 GCF_054177405.1 Leptonychotes weddellii
GCCTGGGTGGCTCAGTTGGTTAAGCGACTGCCTTCGGCTCAGGTCATGATCCTGGAGTCCCGGGATCGAGTCCCGCATCGGGCTCCCTGCTCGGCAGGGAGCCTGCTTCTCCCTCTGACCCTCCCCCCTCTCATGTGCTCTCTGTCTCTCTCATTCTCTCTGTCTCAAATAAATAAATAAAATCTTTAAAAAAAAAGAATTA
>NW_027987292.1:0-202 GCF_054177405.1 Leptonychotes weddellii
CTCGAGACTCCATTCTGGGATTACCTAATGATTTTGCCATTACTCTGGGTTTCTTCTCAATCTCTTGCCATTACTGGGTTTCTTCTCAATCTCTTCGGTATCTTAAAGAGATATTTAATGGGAAACTACACAGTATCTTACATGTACAAGTCTGTTTTCCTACTGACCAAGATATAAAGTGCCAAGGTTTTTTTTTTTTAAG
>NW_027987293.1:0-202 GCF_054177405.1 Leptonychotes weddellii
ACAGAAGGCATCTAAATTGGAAAGGAAAAAGTAAAACTTTCACTATTTGCAGATGGCAGAGTATATAAGGAAAACCTTAAAGACTCCACGGAAAAACTGTTCGAACTAACAACCGAATTCAGTAAAGGTACAGGATGCAATATCAATATACAAAAATCTGTTGCATGTCTATACACTAATAACGAACTATCAGAAAAAGAAA
>NW_027987294.1:0-202 GCF_054177405.1 Leptonychotes weddellii
CAGGATGCTCCTGCGCGTCCCTATCACGAACAGACAAGACTCACGTTACTATCCGGCAGCCTTGATACCGCTTCGGAAAAAGTCCTGAGAAGCCCAAGCAGAACAGCGAGGTCCAAGGGTGAAGGCCTCTCCCTGGTCGAGTGGGTGGAAGATTCTAGACACCACCAACCCAAGTCAGGAGACTTCCGGGGAAAACCCCTGG
>NW_027987295.1:0-202 GCF_054177405.1 Leptonychotes weddellii
AGACGATGGACTCTGAAAAACAAACAGGGTTCTAGAGGGGAGGGGGGTGGGGGGATGGGTTAGCCTGGTGGTGGGTATTGAGGAGGGCACGTTCTGCATGGAGCACTGGGTGTTATGCACAAACAATGAATCATGGAACACTTCATCTAAAACTAATGATGTAATGTATGGGGATTAACATAAGAATAAAAAAAAAAAAGAA
>NW_027987296.1:0-202 GCF_054177405.1 Leptonychotes weddellii
ACTTGGAGAGGGGCAGGGATGCTCGCTTTCGGCCTCCCAACATGTCACAGGTCGGAATGTCCGTCTTAACCCGAGCTGCATGATTAGAAACGCTGCCATTGATTTGCTCCCAGTGATGCAAGGCCCAGGCGTAGGCCCCCTGGGGCCCCGTGATATTTGGGGTTCTCCACGTGACCATGCCACTCCCTGTCATGGATGGCTA
>NW_027987297.1:0-202 GCF_054177405.1 Leptonychotes weddellii
GAACCATGAGAGACGATGGACTCTGAAAAACAAACTGAGGGTTCTAGAGGGGAGGGGGGTGGGAGGATGGGTTAGCCTGGTGGTGGGTATTGAGGAGGGCACGTTCTGCATGGAGCACTGGGTGTTATGCACAAACAATGAATCATGGAACACTTCATCTAGAACTAATGATGTAATGTATGGGGATTAACATAAGAATAAA
>NW_027987298.1:0-202 GCF_054177405.1 Leptonychotes weddellii
ACTTTAATTACAGAGGACAAAGAACACAGGCTATATGTGTTGTCTTGTTTAATCTTTACAATCACTCAAAGATTCAATTACTCATTATCATTTTATATATCAAGGAACAGAGCTGAAAGGAAATACATAACTTTCTACAAGTCTATATACTTTTTGAGTATCAATATGATTTGAAAATAGATTTTGTAAGTAATTTTAGAAC
>NW_027987299.1:0-202 GCF_054177405.1 Leptonychotes weddellii
ATCTACCCTGTATTTGCCCAACTTACTGATCCTGAAGCAGGAACCCAGAATAGTTTCTTTCTTCCTATTCAGAAGAATGTTAGCCATTGTCAGTACAGTGCACCAGAAGGACACAGCAAGAAATAGCAGAGGAAAAAGCTTTTCTTGTTCTGGTGCTTTTTTTCTTGATGCTACAATACTACTGCTAGTGGCCTGGAGAAGA
>NW_027987300.1:0-202 GCF_054177405.1 Leptonychotes weddellii
AAAGACATGTATCATATGATCTCATTGATATGAGGAATTCTTAATTGCAGGAAACAAACTGAGTGTTGTTGGAGTGGGGGGTGGGGTGGGAGGGATGGGGTGACTGGGTGATAGACACTGGGGAGGGTACGTGCTCTGTTAAGCGCTGTGAATTGTGCAGGACTGTTGAGTCTCAGATCTGTACCTCTGAGACAAATAATGC
>NW_027987301.1:0-1052 GCF_054177405.1 Leptonychotes weddellii
ACACTGGGGCTCCGTCTAACAATTCTGACAATCCACACTCAGAACGTGAGACCAAGCATTCCCCATGGCTGGAGACACACCGACAGAGGCCGCATGAGCATTTGGTGGGATGTGAACTGAAGAACCTCTCGTGTGCCTTCCATTCACAAGCCCGTGTGATTCTCTGGCCAAGAAGGAGAGCACAGGCATGAATGTCACTAGGTCTCTCCTGGAGGCCCGGGCATTCACGTTGCCCATTAAGCCCAAAGAAAATTGTCAGACTCCAGCTACAAACATCATTCTTCTTCTTGAGAGGCTGCTTCCAGGCCATTGGCAAAGCAGGGATTGGGATAAAAGGTTTTCTGGCCACACCAGAAAAGAGATCCAGCAGCTAAAGATCTCCAAATTTGGTGTCCCTTAGAGCTGCAAATGTGCCCCATGCTTTTCTGTAAGTCAGAATAGTCAGCATCATAACACCATAGATTCTAGAATCCTCCATTTAAGTAGCCCTAGAGGTCACTGGTCTTGTCTTCCACCCACTGTGATCAATATGTTAAGAGACAAGCCTTTCCACTTCTCATAAAGGGTCTAGTCTGCACCCTTGTTGGACACCAAAACCTGTCATTTCGTCCACATGACATGGGTCTGCACCCTTGGGTATGACTCTCCTATTTCCCTTAGCCTTATTTTCACAGAACTAAATATACAGAGTTTCTTTAGCTATTTATTGTTCAATAAGGTAATCACTCTCCTCTGGACCCTCTCTCTAATTTGTCAGTGATGTCCTCAAATGCATTACTTAAAATGAGACCACATATCTTAAATGTGTGCTAAGCAATACAAAATTGGAGCTACAATTACAAGTTAGGGACATTATAGTTCTATTAATACAGGATTCCTTGTGGCTCCCACGGACGAAACCCCATGTGGAATTCCACCCAAACAGGCCCTGTTCCACATCATCACTATTGAATTTTGGAAGCCAATGGTTCAATTTCATCTTGCTGACTTTGTGCTATTCTGTGAGCTTGTCAAAATCCTTTTGAACGTGGAGAGTCTCAGCTGCCCCACCA
>NW_027987302.1:0-202 GCF_054177405.1 Leptonychotes weddellii
TGCGATTCTTTATTTGTAAAGTGGGTAACAATGACACCTAATCCATAGTATTACTGCATACTAGCTGAAAATGTTAGAAGTAAATCAGAATCTCACTGCGTTTTTGATGTCTCCATGAGTGATTTCCCAAAGGCCAGTTGGCTGTAAACTAAAGAGAATTATCATTAGACATTCAAAGCAACATACTTACACTTTTTGTAAA
>NW_027987303.1:0-202 GCF_054177405.1 Leptonychotes weddellii
GCGCCTGGGTGGCTCAGTTGGTTAAGCGACTGCCTTCGGCTCAGGTCATGATCTTGGAGTCCCTGGATCGAGTCCCGCATCGGGCTCCCTGCTCGGCAGGGAGTCTGCTTCTCCCTCTGACCCTCCCCCCTCTCATGTGCTTGCTCTCTCTCATTCTCTCTCTCTCAAATAAATAAATAAAATCTTAAAAAAAAAAAAAGAA
>NW_027987304.1:0-202 GCF_054177405.1 Leptonychotes weddellii
CGCCTGGGTGGCTCAGTTGGTTAAGCGACTGCCTTCGGCTCAGGTCATGGTCCCGGAGTCCCGGGATCGAGTCCCGCATCGGGCTCCCTGCTCAGCAGGGAGTCTGCTTCTCCCTCTGACCCTCCTCCCTCTCATGCTCTCTGTCTCTCATTCTCTCTCTCCCAAATAAATAAAAATCTTAAAAAAAAAAAAAAAAAAAAAG
>NW_027987305.1:0-202 GCF_054177405.1 Leptonychotes weddellii
ATTAATGCACATTTTTTAAAGTTCTCAATTTTAATTTCTACTCTGGCATATATTGATAGGTACAATGCACATAAATAAAACTTTTTTTGGAGTTCTCAATCACTTTTTTAAGAGTTTAAAGGTGTCCTGGGGCGCCTGGGTGGCTCAGTTGGTTAAGCGACTGCCTTCGGCTCAGGTCATGATCCTGGAGTCCCGGGATCGA
>NW_027987306.1:0-202 GCF_054177405.1 Leptonychotes weddellii
AGGGGCGCCTGGGTGGCTCAGTCGTTAAGCGTCTGCCTTCGGCTCAGGTCATGATCCCAGGGTCCTGGGATCGAGCCCCACATCGGGCTCCCTGCTCGGCGGGAAGCCTGCTTCTCCCTCTCCCACTCCCCCTGCTTGTGTTCCCTCTCTCGCTGTGTCTCTCTCTGTCAAATAAATAAATAAAATCTTTAAAAAAAAAAAA
>NW_027987307.1:0-202 GCF_054177405.1 Leptonychotes weddellii
AACCATGAGAGACGATGGACTCTGAAAAACAAACAGGGTTCTAGAGGGGAGGGGGGTGGGAGGATGGGTTAGCCTGGTGGTGGGTATTAAGGAGGGCACATTCTGCATGGAGCACTGGGTGTTATGCACAAACAATGAATCATGGAACACTTCATCTAAAACTAATGATGTAATGTATGGGGATTAACATAAGAATAAAAAA
>NW_027987308.1:0-202 GCF_054177405.1 Leptonychotes weddellii
CAAATATATGCATTTGTCCTTCTCTGCTTAATTATTGTAACTAAGGTTATTGGTCTTTAGCAAAATGGTGGATTAAAGGAAGCTTGGCCAAAACCTAGAGACTTTTCAGACCATAGGAGCCAAATCAGGTGAGAAATAAGCCCTACGCTCAGGAGAAGGCAGAAACCATTCTGTCTGCATCTGAGAATCCAGCACATGAGTG
>NW_027987309.1:0-202 GCF_054177405.1 Leptonychotes weddellii
CACCTATTAGAAAGAATGAGTTAGATCCATAATGTGTTTGGTCTAGAGTGAGGGCCATGATATATTGTTAAGTGAAAAAGGGCAAGTTTTAGAATAAAGTGTATGTAATACATTATCCCAGTTTTGTAAACTGAGAAGAATTCATATGTGTGCATATGTGTGTGCTCTGTGAGCACAGAGAATACCATAGAGCAGTACACAC
>NW_027987310.1:0-202 GCF_054177405.1 Leptonychotes weddellii
CCGGGTTGTTCAGTCAGTAAGCATCCGATTCTTGCTTTTGACTCAGGTCAGGATCTCAGGGTTGTGGGATCAGGCCTGTGTCAGTCTCCGTGCTAGGCGTGGAGCCTGCTTGGGATTCTCTCTCTCCCTCTCCTCCTGCCCTTTCCCTACTCTCTCTCTCTCCCTCAAAGGAAGAAAGAGAGAAAAAGAGAGAGAGAGAGAG
>NW_027987311.1:0-202 GCF_054177405.1 Leptonychotes weddellii
ATTGTGGGGAGGGGCAGAGGGAGAAACTCTAAGTAGACTCTGCCCTGAGTGTGGAGCTTGATCTCGCAACCCTGAGATCACGACCTAAGCCAAAACCAAGAGTTGGAGGCTCAACCGATTATACCACCCAGCCACCCTGGGAAAGATAATTTTAAACTGCCTTTTATTTTTCTTCCAAATACTTATTTAAAATTTTTTTAAA
>NW_027987312.1:0-1052 GCF_054177405.1 Leptonychotes weddellii
AACATTTATTTTTTTTAAGGTTTTATTTATTTACTTGAGAGAGAGAAAGCACAGAGAGAGAGGGAGAAGCAGACTCCCTGCTGAGTAAGGAGCCTGACACGGGGCTTGATCCCAGGACCCCGAGATCATGACCTGAGCAAAAGTCAGATGCTTAACCGACTGAGCCACCCAGGCGCCCCGAAAGTGAACATTTAGCAGACAGTATTGACTTTACATTTCTCGAGGCTCTTGATGATGAGCTTGTAATTTATACACTTTGTCTAATCACTGATGGGGTCACAGTGAATTCACTGAACAGATACAGATAAACTGGAAAACATGAATCTGCTTAAGAAACATTGTTTCCAGGGGCTCCTGGGTGGTTCAGTCAGTTGGGCATCCACTCTTTGTTTCAGCTCAAGTCCTGATCTCATGGGTGATGAGACTGAGCCCCACGTCCGGCTCCCCACTCAGCAGGAGTCTGCTTGGATATTCACTCCCTCTACCCCACTTGTGCTCTCTCTCTGTCTCTGTCTCTCTCTCAAATAAATAAAAAAAAAATTAAATTAAAAAAAGAAAGAAACATTGCTTCTGGTTCAGAAGTTAGTAGTAATTTTAGGAAGACTGTCTAATGACAATGATTTAAGATGTGTGTCGACAGAAGGCATACTTACCTGTCTGTCTCTGAATCATGAATTCTCATTGAGAGCCACTTACTCTGGGTTAATGTCACTTATTTTCAGTTGCATGGTTTTTGTATTTGTACAAAAGCTAAAACAACAGCTGTTAATATGGTGTCTCCAATAACAGAAGAAAAATGCAGCAAAAAAAATGTCCTTTTTCTGTCAGTTTCTCCTGTGATTCAGATAGAAAATCAATTCAGTTATTTTCAAAACCAAAGTCAGTTTTGTTTTTGAAATTCAATTCCTGGAATCAAAGCAAATCTTTCATAAATTAATTCTATCAAAAGTAAAACATCTGAAACAATTGCTAATTCTATTTTAGATGTATTTTAATAAGTTCAAGGTTGAAAGTAAAATTATTGTTTGGCTGCTATTATGAATAAATTTTTG
>NW_027987313.1:0-202 GCF_054177405.1 Leptonychotes weddellii
AAAAATGCACATTTTTTAAAGTTCTCAATTTTAATTTCTACTCTGGCATATATTGATAGGTACAATGCACATAAATAAAACTTTTTTTGGAGTTCTCAATCACTTTTTTAAGAGTTTAAAGGTGTCCTGGGGCGCCTGGGTGGCTCAGTTGGTTAAGCGACTGCCTTCGGCTCAGGTCATGATCCTGGAGTCCCGGGATTGA
>NW_027987314.1:0-202 GCF_054177405.1 Leptonychotes weddellii
ATTTATTTTTTTTTTTAAAGATTTTATTTATTTATTTGAGACAGAGAGAATGAGAGACAGAGAGCATGAGAGGGAGGAGGGTCAGAGGGAGAAGCAGACTCCCTGCCGAGCAGGGAGCCCGATGCGGGACTCGATCCCGGGACTCCAGGATCATGACCTGAGCCGAAGGCAGTCGCTTAACCAACTGAGCCACCCAGGCGCC
>NW_027987315.1:0-202 GCF_054177405.1 Leptonychotes weddellii
ATCGCTCGGCATCAGGGAAATCCAAATCAAAACCTCAATGAGATACCACCTCACACCAGTCAGAATGGCTAAAATTAACAAGTCAGGAAACGACAGATGTTGGCGGGGATGCGGAGAAAGGGGAACCCTCCTACACTGTTGGTGGGAATGCAAGCTGGTGCAGCCACTCTGGAAAACTGTATGGAGGTTCCTCAAAAAGTTG
>NW_027987316.1:0-202 GCF_054177405.1 Leptonychotes weddellii
CACGCAATCTAGTTCCTGAGATACCTGCCATGGTTATACAGCTCTCACTTTTCTCCCACCATCTCAAGCAGCTCAATGCAAAATTCCCCTTATCCCTGAAAAATAGAGTTTGTTTGTTTCCATTTTTTGGTGGGAGCTGTGACCAGGACTATTTTCATTGCTAAGCCTGTCTCCATTTTCTGGCAAGGGCCATATACTTCAG
>NW_027987317.1:0-202 GCF_054177405.1 Leptonychotes weddellii
ATTATTATTTTTTTTAAAGATTTTATTTATTTATTTGAGAGAGAGAGAATGAGAGACAGAGAGCATGAGAGGGAGGAGGGTCAGAGGGAGAAGCAGACTCCCTGCCGAGCAGGGAGCCCGATGTGGGACTCGATCCCGGGACTCCAGGATCATGACCTGAGCCGAAGGCAGTCGCTTAACCAACTGAGCCACCCAGGCGCCC
>NW_027987318.1:0-202 GCF_054177405.1 Leptonychotes weddellii
CTTATGTTAATCCCCATACATTACATCATTAGTTCTAGATGAAGTGTTCCATGATTCATTGTTTGTGCATAACACCCAGTGCTCCATGCAGAACGTGCCCTCCTCAATACCCACCACCAGGCCAACCCATCCTCCCACCCCCCTCCCCTCTAGAACCCTCAGTTTGTTTTTCAGAGTCCATCGTCTCTCATGGTTCGTCCAC
>NW_027987319.1:0-202 GCF_054177405.1 Leptonychotes weddellii
CGAATGATAAATAGTTTTAAAGAAACTGGTCAGCTGTGTGGAAAAATAAAAATGTGTACCTAATTTTTGTCATGTACTGTTTATCCATAGGGAGGAAATAAAATTAAATCCTAAGTCTTCACATTAAAGATTGAAATGTAAAGGTAAAATGTATTAGCTTCTATTGCTACATTACAAGTCACACAATCTTGGCTTAAAAGAG
>NW_027987320.1:0-202 GCF_054177405.1 Leptonychotes weddellii
GAGGGGTATTGAGGAGCGCACATTCTGCATGGAGCACTGGGTGTTATGCACAAACAATGAATCATGGAACACTACATCTAAAACTAATGATGCAATGTATGGGGATAATATAAGAATAAAAAAATTAAAAAAAAAATCTCAACAAATTCAGTATAGAAGGAATATACATTAACATAATAAAGGCTATATGTGACAAATCTAC
>NW_027987321.1:0-202 GCF_054177405.1 Leptonychotes weddellii
ATCTCCATCCAGTCACTTCTCACATAGGAAGAATGGATCTACTGCATCTACTGTCAGTGGGTAAATGGACTTTAAAAAGAAATAGCCCTCTCTCAATTCTTAATCTCAGAAAACAAACTGAGGGTTGCTGGAGTGGGAGGTGGGGTGGGAGGGATGGGGTGACTGGGTGATAGACACTGGGGAGGGTATGTGCTCTGGTCAG
>NW_027987322.1:0-202 GCF_054177405.1 Leptonychotes weddellii
CCTGAGAAGACATCTGGGTCTCATCACAGGTACAACCAAATCTCCTTGACTGAAAACTCGTACGGGGCTCAACACTCAGTGCGCCATGAAAGGGACCAGGACAAATTCCACACAGGGCTCCAAGGCAGCTGCGGCCACACAGCCGGCCTTGCTCCGTTGCAGGGGGCTGGCCTGAACGCCCTCGGTCCCAGTCACCGTCTGC
>NW_027987323.1:0-1051 GCF_054177405.1 Leptonychotes weddellii
GTATTATATAAGATGATGAATCACTGAACTCTACCTCTGAAGCTAATAATACACTATATGTTAATTAATTGAATTTAAATTAAAAAAAGAAAAAAAAAGAAGCTAAGTCTTCTCAAATATTCAGTAATTTCTTCATGCTTTGAATGTGACTGCACCAAGAATAGTAAGAGGCCTGCATCTGAATCCTGGCTCCACTACTGTGACTTGTGTGATCTTGGGTGAGATAAATTACTTAAAACTTCCAGAAAAAATGAACAAGCAATTATTATAAATCAGAGTAGGGTAAGGGAGATAGAAAATGGTGTGGCAGGAAAGGGTGCTATTTGTGATGTGATCAGGGAAGGCCTCCCCTCCCTGATCGGGAATCTTAGGTGAGAGTAAGCTATGAGGGATATCCGGGGGAAGAAATGCAGAATTTCAGGCCTCACCCAGACCTACTGAATCAGAATCTGCATTTTTAACACAGTTCCAGGCACTTCCTGTGCACACTAAAGTTTGAGAAGCCCTCTTCCAGATAAGACGTGGTGGCTGGGACAAGGTGGTAGCAATGGAAATGATAAGTGCTAGGATTCTAGATAAACTTTGGATAGGGTCATCAGAATTTCCTGATGGGTTGGATGTAGGGTGTGAGAGAAAGAGGAGTCATCAAGGATAACTTAAGTTTGGGGCCTGATACAACAGGTGGAACCGGAAGATCTATAGTTCCATTTTGGACATGTTAAGTTTGAGACAGCTGGTAGACATCTACGAGGAACTTCCAAGTACTTAGATTTATAGGTCTTCAATTCAGGAAAGAGGACTGTGTTAGAGATAAAAATTCGGATGTTGTTAATGTACATTATAATCATCACATCTTAAATGCCATTGTTTGGAAGATACACCATTATTTTATTTATTTATTTATTTTATTCTTATGTTAATCCCCATACATTACATCATTAGTTTTAGATGAAGTGTTCCATGATTCATTGTTTGTGCATAACACCCAGTGCTCCATGCAGAATGTGCCCTCCTCAATACCCACCACCAGGCTAACCCATCCTCCCCCCCC
>NW_027987324.1:0-202 GCF_054177405.1 Leptonychotes weddellii
ATTTTTTTTTTTTAAAGATTTTTTTATTTATTTATTTGAGAGAGAGAATGAGAGAGAGAGCACATGAGAGGGGGGAGGGTCAGAGGGAGAAGCAGACTCCCCGCCAAGCAGGGAGCCCGATGCGGGACTCGATCCAGGGACTCCAGGATCATGACCTGAGGCGAAGGCAGTCGCTTAACCAACTGAGCCACCCAGGCGCCCA
>NW_027987325.1:0-202 GCF_054177405.1 Leptonychotes weddellii
AGGATCTGTACTCAGAAAACTATAAAATACTCATGAAAGAAATTGAGGAAGACACAAAGAAATGGAAAAACGTTCCATGCTCATGGATTGGAAGAACAAATATTGTGAAGATGTCAATGCTACCTAGAGCAATCTACACATTCAATGCAATCCCCATCAAAATACCATCCACTTTTTTCAAAGAAATGGAACAAATCATCCT
>NW_027987326.1:0-202 GCF_054177405.1 Leptonychotes weddellii
ACGATGGACTCTGAAAAACAAACAGGGTTCTAGAGGGGAGGGGGGTGGGAGGATGGGTTAGCCTGGTGGTGGGTATTGAGGAGGGCACATTCTGCATGGAGCACTGGGTGTTATGCACAAACAATGAATCATGGAACACTTCATCTAAAACTAATGATGTAATGTATGGGGATTAACATAAGAATAAAAAAAAATTAAAAAA
>NW_027987327.1:0-202 GCF_054177405.1 Leptonychotes weddellii
GGGGCGCCTGGGTGGCTCAGTTGGTTAAGCGACTGCCTTCGGCTCAGGTCATGATCCTGGAGTCCCAGGATCGAGTCCCGCATCGGGCTCCCTGCTCGGCAGGGAGTCTGCTTCTCCCTCTGACCCTCCTCCCTCTCATGCTCTCTGTCTCTCATTCTCTCTGTCTCAAAATAAATAAATAAAAATCTTTAAAAAAAAAAAA
>NW_027987328.1:0-202 GCF_054177405.1 Leptonychotes weddellii
ATGGGGCGCCTGGGTGGCTCAGTCGTTAAGCGTCTGCCTTCGGCTCAGGTCATGATCCCAGGGTCCTGGGATCGAGTCCCACATCGGGCTCCCTCCTCGGGGGGAAGCCTGCTTCTCCCTCTCCCCCTCCCGCTGCTTGTGTTCCTGCTCTCGCTATCTCTGTCTCTGTCAAATAAATAAATAAAATCTTTAAAAAAAAAAA
>NW_027987329.1:0-202 GCF_054177405.1 Leptonychotes weddellii
AAAAACATTCCATGCTCATGGATTGGAAGAATAAACATTATTAAAATGTCTATGCTGCCTAAAGCAATCTATACCTTCAGTGCCATCCCAATCAAAATTCCAATGACATTTTTCAAAGTGTTGGAACAAACAATCCTAAAATTTGTATGGAATCAGAAAAGACCCCAAATCACCAAGGAGATGTTGAAAAAGAAAAACATAG
>NW_027987330.1:0-202 GCF_054177405.1 Leptonychotes weddellii
CAGCTTTAAATCCTAAGCTACAGTTTTTTGGAGCTTGTTGGTGTTTGGGCTGAGAAGGGGTTGATTGCAGTTGCAACTCACTTAGGGGCATGGAACCCATTAACCAAAAGCAAGCATGGGACTTTGTGATTTCTCTCTCCAACCCCCTTTTGAAACACTGACACTTTTATGACTAAACTTGGAATTGGGGAGGAGAACCGTC
>NW_027987331.1:0-202 GCF_054177405.1 Leptonychotes weddellii
GCCTGGGTGGCTCAGTTGGTTAAGCGACTGCCTTCGGCTCAGGTCATGATCCTGGAGTCCCTGGATCGAGTCCCGCATCGGGCTCCCTGCTCGGCGGGGAGTCTGCTTCTCCCTCTGACCCTCCCCCCTCTCATGTGCTCTCTCTCTCTCTTTCTCTCTCATTCTCTCTCTCAAATAAATAAATAAAATCTTTAAAAAAAAA
>NW_027987332.1:0-202 GCF_054177405.1 Leptonychotes weddellii
CCGGGTGATGGGTATTAAAGAGGGCACATTCTGCATGGAGCACTGGGTGTTATGCACAAACAATGAATCATGGAACACTACATCTAAAACTAATGATGTAATGTATGGTGATTAACATAACAATAAAAAAATTTAAAAAAATTTTTCTAGTGAAGTGAATAGTAGGATTTAACAGATGGAGAATTTCGCTAGAGAGATAGAA
>NW_027987333.1:0-202 GCF_054177405.1 Leptonychotes weddellii
ATCTGAAGGAAAAGAGAAAATAAACTTTATAGAAAAACCTGGCAGGGTTACCGAATGAGGAAAACTAGATGAAATAAGTAGAGCCCTTTTAAAATTATAGTTGTTTTTATGGCTAGCTCTTGCACAAGGGGAAGGATTTAAATCCATGGAGAGATTTACAGATGCTTTCCCGGGAGAGGGAAGTCAGGAAGCAGACACAGGG
>NW_027987334.1:0-1051 GCF_054177405.1 Leptonychotes weddellii
TGCTCTTTGATATCTTCAATAATTTTTCAAGTGTGGAAGGAAGGGTCTTGAGAGCACAAACTGTGAGCATTGGGATCCCAGGAATGCCTCCGGCTGTCCTGCCGCTGTTAGGCCACAAGGGGGCAGCATGCTCCCTGCTACTCACCCACAGGGGTCTCCCCACATCCCTGTCCAGCACTCCTCCCACTTCCCTTCTTTCCTTCTCTGCACTCTCCTGGGCTGCACAGCCTCTTCATTACAGGAAGTAACCTTCTAAGCGTGGTGCCATCAAGACCAAGGCAGTCACATATTACTCTGTAAAAGTTCATCAGATGTCTCCTATGCAAAGCTTATCACCCAAGGCTGAGCGCACAGGAGAAGCCCCCTCTCAAAGAGTTAAGTAAGTGGTGAGGGAGCAGGACCCAAAGGCCAGACATTAGAACAGCGACAAGGTGATGAGTGCGAAAGCCCTTTATTTTCTATAAAGGACTGAAGGTTACGAATAGATTCCTGACCTGACAGGCAGAGGAAAACCAACAGGGAGATACTGAGATACTGGCCAGGAATGTCTGGAAGGATCTGGAATCTCAGGGACATAAAAAGGACAAACACCAGGTTCTGAGAGACATAGAAGAGGAAGGACTGGAAAACTAGAAGCCAGGGAACAGGAAGGGGAACACAGGATTTTTCTATTTGGAAGGTGAGGTTTCCCAGATGTCAGGAGAATTTGAGCAAAGACTCCAAGTAAAATGGGGAGAAGAGGACCTTCGAACTTGGGAGAAGGGCCGGTGGGGATCTAAGGAGCAGGCCTACTGGAGGGGCCTCACGATAGAGACAGGGGCAGGGTCCAAGCTGCCCCCAGCAGTCTGTCTCAGAACACAGGGGATGCTGGTGGCTGAAGGCCATGAGCAACCTAGGTGGCGGTCAGCCTTGGTGTGGACTAGCCCGAACGGACAGTGGTCTGACTTACCCATGGCCATCCCAATACACCGGAGACACAGAATGTGTAATGTGGGGGCGGGGGTGTCAGGAGGCCTGTGGTCAGGAGTCCAGATCCAGAAATCTCCATGGA
>NW_027987335.1:0-202 GCF_054177405.1 Leptonychotes weddellii
CCTGGGGACTGTGTGACACTTTGGGAATGAGTGGGATGAGAAGTGGCCTCAAGCCCTGTCTCAGGCCCGAGGTTCTGGGGGGAGCGCGTGAGGCCCGCACTTCTTGCACTTTGCTTTCTGGTGTGAGGAGAGCAGCACCTGGTGACGAGGGGTCAGTACCACCACCCTACTAATGAGGCTCTGCCCCCCACCTGTGCAGAAA
>NW_027987336.1:0-202 GCF_054177405.1 Leptonychotes weddellii
CTGCTTCTCCCTCTCCCACTCCCCCTGCTTGTGTTCCCTTTCTCTCTGCATCTCTCTCTGACAAATAAATAAATAAAAATCTTTTTAAAAAATTTAAAAAAAAATTTTTAATGAGCCAGTCATTTACCAACCCATTCACTCACCTCCCACTGCTATATGCCCACAATGTGTGGGGTCACAGAAAGACCAACATGACACAACC
>NW_027987337.1:0-202 GCF_054177405.1 Leptonychotes weddellii
CTGGAGACTCCATTCTGGGATTACCTAATGATTTTGCCATTACTCTGGGTTTCTTCTCAATCTCTTGCCATTACTGGGTTTCTTCTCAATCTCTTCGGTATCTTAAAGAGATATTTAATGGGAAACTACACAGTATCTTACATGTACAAGTCTGTTTTCCTACTGACCAAGATATAAAGTGCCAAGGTTTTTTTTTTTTAAG
>NW_027987338.1:0-202 GCF_054177405.1 Leptonychotes weddellii
ATTTTTTATTTTTTTTAAAGATTTTATTTATTTATTTGAGACAGAGAGAATGAGAGACAGAGAGCATGAGAGGGAGGAGGGTCAGAGGGAGAAGCAGACTCCCTGCCGAGCAGGGAGCCCGATGCGGGACTCGATCCCGGGACTCCAGGATCATGACCTGAGCCGAAGGCAGTCGCTTAACCAACTGAGCCACCCAGGCGCC
>NW_027987339.1:0-202 GCF_054177405.1 Leptonychotes weddellii
TGGCTTTCTCTGTTTGACTTATTTCACTTAGCATAATCTCCTCCAGCAACCTCTTTATCCCAGGCATTTTGACCTGGGTCCTTGAGGATGGGCAAGGGACAAGTCTGAGTCAGGTGCCTTATAAGATGGCAGAGGCTCACTAGACAAAACCTGTGTGCCAGCATCTGTTCTCTGAGGCTGAATGCTTTCCTTTAGGAGGACA
>NW_027987340.1:0-202 GCF_054177405.1 Leptonychotes weddellii
GAATGAAGCGGGGGAAATCGGAGGGGTGGACGAGCCATGAGAGACGATGGACTCTGAAAAACAAACTGAGGGTTCTAGAGGGGAGGGGGGTGGGAGGATGGGTTGGCCTGGTGGTGGGTATTGAGGAGGGCACGTTCTGCATGGAGCACTGGGTGTTATGCACAAACAATGAATCATGGAACACTTCATCTAGAACTAATGA
>NW_027987341.1:0-202 GCF_054177405.1 Leptonychotes weddellii
CTGTTAGATTATCTAGATTGGATTGGATCTCATTGATAGCATTTTTAAGTTCTGCCAATTCAGCTTTCATTTCTGCCCTTAGAGACTCTATGTTGCCATTAATTGATTTCTCCATTCTAGCCATTGTCTTCACAATTGCTAGCCTGAATTCCATCTCCGACATCTTGGTTATATCTGCATCCATTTGTAAATCTGCAGCATA
>NW_027987342.1:0-202 GCF_054177405.1 Leptonychotes weddellii
AATCAGTAAAATTTTCATGGAAACTGTCATGAAAAGATGTTATACTTGTCTTAGTCTTCAAGGGCTGTCCTAACAGATTGAGTGGCTTAAACAACAAATATTCATTCTCTCACAGGTCAGAAGTCAAAGATCAAGATGTTAGCTGCATTGGTTCATTCTGAGTCCTCTCCATGAATTACAGATGAGCATCTTATTGCTCCCC
>NW_027987343.1:0-202 GCF_054177405.1 Leptonychotes weddellii
CAGTAATAACTAGGTGAAGACTAGGTTGTAGACTAGGTGAAGACTTCTCTCCTCATTAGTGACTGGCCTTGGAGATTTACGTGATGATCGTGAGTTGGATTGAAGGAATCCCAGAAACGGAAGCATTGTGCACTGCTTGAAACGTCCTTTCTAAATATTTTCAGAAGCATACTAAAGATTGCTGCCAACGCATATATCTAAC
>NW_027987344.1:0-202 GCF_054177405.1 Leptonychotes weddellii
GGCGGGCTGGGCGGGCGTGAAGCCGCGCATTTCCAAAACGCTGCGGGGGAGGCCGACCCCGGGCGGCGGGTGTAGACGTTCGGAAGCTCTGGGGCCCGGCGGGGGCACAGACGCGGGCTCAGTGCCTTGGACGGCCACTCAACCAGACCCCGAGCTGCCGCTCCGTCCCCGCTCCCCAGGGACAGTGTGGCCTGCGGGGCCC
>NW_027987345.1:0-202 GCF_054177405.1 Leptonychotes weddellii
TCATTTGTCCTTCAATCTTCACTTTCAGAGCAAATCTGTCTCGTCCAAGACTTTGACCTTGATCTTATACATTTTTAACTACACAGTGCCCAGCTTTCAATGGTAAACAGAGGATTATGATACCAGCTGAGCTGCCGGCCACTCAGACAAAGCCTCTGTGTGTTCCCAAGCTCTGCGCCCCAGCTCTCCCTCTCCCTCTGCA
>NW_027987346.1:0-202 GCF_054177405.1 Leptonychotes weddellii
ATATTGCCTCGGATTCACTTCTCCGCACGTCCTACCTTCCAGAAAGTGGTCGCTTTTCTGATGAGAGAGTTGTTGCTCTTCTTTTCTTCGATCTCCTGTTGAGTTTGTAGGTGTTCAGAATGGTTTGATCCCTATCCAGCTGAATTCCTGAGAGGAGACGAAATCCAGGTCTCCTACTCCTCCGCCATCTTGCTCCGCCCCC
>NW_027987347.1:0-202 GCF_054177405.1 Leptonychotes weddellii
AGAAGGCAACACACGCAGAATTTCAAATGTGTCTCCACTCTTAAGCTTGAGATGACCAGTCCACAGCCACTCACTAGAACCTCCCCTAGGAGAGTTCTGTACTGGATACAGTCAGTGGGAAGGAAAGAGTCTCTGACCTCCAGGATCTTACGCGTTAGTTTGTGAAGATAGAATATACTCTAATAAGCAACCATTTACCAAC
>NW_027987348.1:0-202 GCF_054177405.1 Leptonychotes weddellii
GTCTCTCTCTCTCTGTCAAACAAATAAATAAAATTGTTAAAAAGAGAAAAAGTTTCAGTTTTTTAGATGTGGGCGTCTGGAAGCCTGAACATTGATCATTAAGGGAAAACTAGATGCTGGGTAATATGATTTTAACTGTTTTTTGGCTGATGTCAAGGAAGATGGCTGAACCGTCCAATTATTAGCTTGGTACTTCTGTAAA
>NW_027987349.1:0-202 GCF_054177405.1 Leptonychotes weddellii
GGCGCCTGGGTGGCTCAGTTGGTTAAGCGACTGCCTTCGGCTCAGGTCATGATCCTGGAGTCCCTGGATCGAGTCCCGCATCGGGCTCCCTGCTCGGCAGGGAGCCTGCTTCTGCCTCTGACCCTCCCCCCTCTCATGTGCTCTCTCTCTCTCATTCTCTCTGTCTCAAATAAATAAATAAAATCTTTAAAAAAAAAATAAA
>NW_027987350.1:0-202 GCF_054177405.1 Leptonychotes weddellii
GGTTGGGGGGATGGGTTAGCCTGGTGACGGGTATTAAAGAGGGCATGTACTGAATGGAGCACTGGGTGTTATATGCAAACAATGAATCATGGAACACTACATCAAAAACTAATGATGTATGGTGATTAACATAATAAAATTTAAAAATGTAAAATAAAAGAATCTATTTAAAAATATGTACATAATGAGAAAAACTTGGCCA
>NW_027987351.1:0-202 GCF_054177405.1 Leptonychotes weddellii
ATGAAATATATATATGAAAAAAATGAAAGAAAAAACCAATGGGATGATTAATCCAATGTTTCGTATCATGGTTACTTTTTTTTTTTTTTTTAAAGATTTTATTTATTTATTTGAGAGAGAGAGAATGAGAGAGAGCAAGCACATGAGAGGGGGGAGGGTCAGAGGGAGAAGCAGACTCCCTGCCGAGCAGGGAGCCCGATGC
>NW_027987352.1:0-202 GCF_054177405.1 Leptonychotes weddellii
GGGTGCCTGGGTGGCTCAGTTGGTTAAGCGACTGCCTTCAGCTCAGGTCATGATCCTGGAGTCCCGGGATCGAGTCCCACATCGGGCTCCCTGCTCAGCGGGGAGTCTGCTTCTCCCTCTGACCCTCCCCCTCTCATGCTCTCTCTGTGCCTCATTCTTTCTCTCTCAAATAAATAAATAAAATCTTTAAAAAAAAAAAAAA
>NW_027987353.1:0-202 GCF_054177405.1 Leptonychotes weddellii
AATCTGGTAGGTTTTCCAAAAACATCTTGGCGCCTTTGTAACACTGTCCCCTCCCCCCATGTGGCATCTGAACACAGTTCCAGGGTAGGTTCTTCTTTTTGCTCTGTTCTTCAGATGCAGCATATGGCGGAGGCGTCTCACTCTCGCCGGGCAGGTTGCCCACTTGTGGCTTCTGTTACCTTCTTTCCGCTCTTGTCTCGAC
>NW_027987354.1:0-202 GCF_054177405.1 Leptonychotes weddellii
ATTCCGCGTGAAAGCCGAGAAATGCTTTCTTACAGAATTGGCCTTCAAAATGAAGGCAGGCCTCTTGCCTGCTCCCCCTCCCCTGCCATGTGTCTTAAGTATGAAAGCGACTGACTCTGGGAGCATTTTCAGTGGATTAGACCTGAATTCAGAGCTCTTTGTGCCATCCAAAACCTGAAACTCTCAAAACTTTTTTTTTCCC
>NW_027987355.1:0-1051 GCF_054177405.1 Leptonychotes weddellii
CCTCCCTTTATATGTTTCTTGAGTTAGTTCCTAGTTCCTATTCCATCAATGTTTAAGGGTCAAAAGTAACGTAGATGCTTAAGATAAAAAATTTAAAAACAAAACAATTGTGAGGATCCTTTAACTGTTTTCAACTCTTCATTTTATATCAAAATATGTAGTCTTGATTCTTTCCATGCTAGACTTTCCCCTTTATGCCGTATCACAGACTAACAGCTTCCCTTAAAGATTTCTGCAACTAATTATCTGCAAAAGTCTTTCTTCATGTTTAGCATCTTCACCCTTTCTTTGTGTGGCCGTAGACTTATTCTTGATTCTTTATTATTTCCTGCTCTGTGTCTATCACTCCAGTTTTATCTTAAATCGTGTACTCAATTGTCCAGCTATTCTAAATTGTCTTTGCAGATGCTCTTCCCCTGCCTAATATGCTCTCTTTCCTTCACATTCCACTGTTCACCCGTCAGCACCTGTCTTCTCCTTGATTGCTTGTGATTCAGTTGGGGACTTTTTAAATGTGTTCCATGATAAGTTTAAGAACTCCACTGTAGCAGTGTCATGTGTCTGCTTTGTCTGTGGCTCTCACTAGAGTACAAGCTCCTGGAGGACAAGACACTAAATGAATGCCTGATTTGGGATGAATTGATATGTTTATTAATCTATTCATCAATCAGCAAATCCACATATACGCCTCTTTTATACATTCTGGAAGCTTTGGGGAGGTTTTTAGAGACCTGAGGTCTAAATAAAGCTATAGAACCTCTTCTGAACTTGAGGCCTATTCTTAAAAATAAAATCATCCTCTGGATGTATTCTAAGCAAAAACATTCTCTTGCAAGTTCAGCAAAGACAAGGATAAGAAAGATACAAAATTGCATGAGTTTATGCCTACTATATTAAGATCTAAAGACAATGCTCATAAGCCATTTTTGCCTTATACAGAGTTGTACACTTGGTTGTCTATTCTCAGCTACCTCTTAAGTTTTTTCTTTTTAGAATATCCTACATCAGTAAAGTATCAGAAGGTTAGTGTGTACTAAAGACCTGGCTCAAT
>NW_027987356.1:0-202 GCF_054177405.1 Leptonychotes weddellii
GGGGTGCCTGGGTGGCTCAGTCGTTAAGCGTCTGCCTTCAGCTCAGGTCATGATCTCAGGGTCCTGGGATCGAGCCCCGCATCGGGCTCCCTGCTTGGCGGGGAGCCTGCTTCTCCCTCTCCCTCTACTGTTCCCCCTGCTTGTGCTCTCTCGCTCTCTCTGTCAAATAAATAAATAAAATCTTTAAAAAAAAAAAAAAAAA
>NW_027987357.1:0-202 GCF_054177405.1 Leptonychotes weddellii
GGGCGCCTGGGTGGCTCAGTCGTTAAGCGTCTGCCTTCAGCTCAGGTCATGATCCCAGGGTCCTGGGATCGAGTCCCACATCGGGCTCCCTGCTCGGCAGGAAGCCTGCTTCTCCCTCTCCCACTCCCCCTGCTTGTGTTCCTGCTCTCGCTATCTCTCTCTCTGTCAAATAAATAAATAAAAATCTTTAAAAAAAAAAAAA
>NW_027987358.1:0-202 GCF_054177405.1 Leptonychotes weddellii
GGGTGCCTGGGTGGCTCAGTTGGTTAAGCGACTGCCTTCAGCTCAGGTCATGATCCCAGGGTCCTGGGATCGAGTCCCGCATCGGGCTCCCTGCTCTGCGGGGAGCCTGCTTCTCCCTCTCCCACTCCCCCTGCTTGTGTTCCCTCTCTCGCTGTGTCTCTCTCTGTCAAATAAATAAATAAAATCTTTAAAAAAATAAAAA
>NW_027987359.1:0-202 GCF_054177405.1 Leptonychotes weddellii
GATGGAGTGCCCACAGGACAATTAGCTCTGGCCCCTGCTTCCTGAGAACTCCGTGAAGACCGCAGGTAAGGGGAGGAGAATCCAAGGGCCCTGCCCAGGCCCCTGCGAAGCCGTCCTCCTGGTGGCTGGGGCCTCCTTCAGAGGAAAACGAAGTCCTGTGTGTTTCTTTAGGCGCCATCTCGGTGAGGTCCTCAGACCCGTA
>NW_027987360.1:0-202 GCF_054177405.1 Leptonychotes weddellii
CCCGGGCGCCTGGGTGGCTCAGTTGGTTAAGCGACTGCCTTCGGCTCAGGTCATGATCCTGGAGTCCCGGGATCGAGTCCCGCATCGGGCTCCCTGCTCAGCAGGGAGTCTGCTTCTCCCTCTGACCCTCCTCCCTCTCATGCTCTCTGTCTCTCATTCTCTCTCTCTCAAATAAATAAATAAAATCTTTAAAAAAAAAAAA
>NW_027987361.1:0-202 GCF_054177405.1 Leptonychotes weddellii
ACCTGGAGAGGGGCAGGGATGCTCGCTTTCGGCCTCCCAACATGTCACAGGTCGGAATGTCCGTCTTAACCCGAGCTGCATGATTAGAAACGCTGCCATTGATTTGCTCCCAGTGATGCAAGGCCCAGGCGTAGGCCCCCTGGGGCCCCGTGATATTTGGGGTTCTCCACGTGACCATGCCACTCCCTGTCATGGATGGATA
>NW_027987362.1:0-202 GCF_054177405.1 Leptonychotes weddellii
TAGGCTATAGTTCTACAGTGATTAAATGAGTCTAAATTCTAATTTATTCCCAATGAAAAAAAGAAAGAGATTTACTCTTATAAAAGTTTATAGTTTAGTATAATGCTGTGTATAATAAAACTTACAGATTGGAAAATAATTCCAAATATATTTTGTATATTATTTTTTTTTATTCTTATGTTAATCCCCATACATTACAACA
>NW_027987363.1:0-202 GCF_054177405.1 Leptonychotes weddellii
ATAAAAAATCACTGAAAAATTAATTCCAGTCTCAATCTCTGTCCCCCAAGGATATGTGGCCCACCCAAAAGCAGAGCTTAAGGAACTAAAATGGAGGAATAAATCGTTACCGTGGTTTCAGAACTGAGGAGTCAGCAACTCACCCTTCATCTGCTATGTGTTTGTGGGTGAAGGCCAGGAGGTCGGCGGCCCTGCCCGTGCC
>NW_027987364.1:0-202 GCF_054177405.1 Leptonychotes weddellii
CAGGCTCTTCCCTAAGAACCTGGCTTCCCTTGTACCTCTTTCAAGTGGGAGCTAGTTTCTTCCCTCTTCCTTCACTCCATGAGACCTGTTGTTGTGATGGCTGACTTCCTTGCTTTTGATCACTGCTTCCAGCCTGTTCTTCCCTCCCACATTCTTGAAAACCACTAGCTTTGAATTTCCCATCATCTATTATATGACCCAC
>NW_027987365.1:0-202 GCF_054177405.1 Leptonychotes weddellii
CACAGTTTACCTTAGGGTTCCCTCTTTTTTTTTTTTGTGCACACGCATGTTTATGTTCTTCTTATTTTTTTTTATTCTTATGTTAATCCCCATACATTACATCATTAGTTCTAGATGAAGTGTTCCATGATTCATTGTTTGTGCATAACACCCAGTGCTCCATGCAGAACGTGCCCTCCTCAATACCCACCACCAGGCCCAC
>NW_027987366.1:0-1051 GCF_054177405.1 Leptonychotes weddellii
CCATCTGTTTTCCCTATTTGAGATTTCTTGACATTTCTTGTGCACTAAGCATTCCATTTCTAGCTTTTGAAAAAATCTATAGACATTTAAAAATATTTTTCTGGGGCGCCTGGGTGGCTCAGTTGGTTAAGCGACTGCCTTCGGCTCAGGTCATGATCCTGGAGTCCCGGGATCGAGTCCCGCATCGGGCTCCCTGCTCGGCAGGGAGCCTGCTTCTCCCTCTGACCCTCTTCCCTCTCATGCTCTCTGTCTCTCATTCTCTCTGTCTCAAATAAATAAATAAAATCTTTTAAAAAAATAAATAAATAAAAATAAAAATATTTTTCTATCAATACCACATATTTAAGGAGGCAAGGGGCAGCTGAATTATCTATTCAGCCTATTATCTTGAAATAACAAATTATCTTGCATTAAAACCTAAGGGCAGAATTCAAATGTAGCCTTTTAAGATTTCAAAATCCAAAACATAAAAATGAAAAAGGGCATTATAAAACATTCTGTTTTTGTGAATTTATGATTTATTATTGTCATTTGACTTAAAAGAAGTCAGCAAAGTGAATAACTTTCTACTATACATTACAAAATCAAATGTTAGCAGATGATAGGAGTCAGAATATTTTCATTTTAGTTCCATATTTATGTCTGTGATGTGGGGTGGCTCACTCAACCTCTGTCGATCTGTTTCTGATTATGAGAACGAAATGGTCATGACATTTTTGTTCAGTATTGTCGGTGATTTTCCAGTAGGCAGTGATTGACAATCATTTTATGAGTAAGTTCTACCTCCCTTTTTGTTCTTCTTCAACTCTAAGACATTTTCCTTATAAAGCTATAGATTTGGTGAGCGCCTGAGTGGCTCAGTTGGTTAAGCGACTGCCTTCGGCTCAGGTCATGATCCTGGAGTCCCGGGATCGAGTCCCGCATCGGGCTCCCTGCTCAGCAGGGAGTCTGCTTCTCCCTCTGACCCTCCTCCCTCTCATGCTCTCTGTCTCTCATTCTCTCTGTCTCAAATAAATAAATAAAATCTTAAAAAAAAAAAAAAGCTATAGAT
>NW_027987367.1:0-202 GCF_054177405.1 Leptonychotes weddellii
CGCCTGGGTGGCTCAGTTGGTTAAGCGACTGCCTTCGGCTCAGGTCATGATCCTGGAGTCCCGGGATCGAGTCCCATATCGGGCTCCTTGCTCAGCAGGGGGTCTGCTTCTCCCTCTGACCCTCCCCCCTCTCATGTGCTCTCTCTCTCTCATTCTCTCTCTCAAATAAATAAATAAAATCTTTAAAAAAAAAAAAAAAGAA
>NW_027987368.1:0-202 GCF_054177405.1 Leptonychotes weddellii
CATGAGAGACGATGGACTCTGAAAAACAAACTGAGGGTTCTAGAGGGGAGGGGGGTGGGAGGATGGGTTAGCCTGGTGGTGGGTATTGAGGAGGGCACATTCTGCATGGAGCACTGGGTGTTATGCACAAACAACGAATCATGGAACACTACATCTAAAACTAATGATGTAATGTAGGGGATTAACATAAGAATAAAAAAAA
>NW_027987369.1:0-202 GCF_054177405.1 Leptonychotes weddellii
GGGTGGGGGGATGGGTTAGCCTGGTGACGGGTATTAAAGAGGGCATGTACTGAATGGAGCACTGGGTGTTATATGCAAACAATGAATCATGGAACACTACATCAAAAACTAATGATGTATGGTGATTAACATAATAAAATTTAAAAATGTAAAATAAAAGAATCTATTTAAAAATATGTACATAATGAGAAAAACTTGGACA
>NW_027987370.1:0-202 GCF_054177405.1 Leptonychotes weddellii
AGCATTCCCCACCCAGCCCTCCAGGCAAGTGTCTGGACTTGGCTGCTGCAATAAAAACTGTATTTGCCTTATCCATGCGAGGCTCTTTACATGTTTTATTTTATTCAATCATAAGACAATCCTGTAAACACTTTCAATCCCCATCTGGTAAACAAGGGTGGAACAGGCTTTCTGAGATCAAGGAGCTTGTCCAAGTTCACAT
>NW_027987371.1:0-202 GCF_054177405.1 Leptonychotes weddellii
TAACAAAGTTAATGTCGTACATCTTCATCACTCCATAAAAGCAATTTTTTTCTCTTTTTACTTTATAGCTCTATTTGATAAGATATTTTAAAATGCGGTAAGAAAAATCTTATTTGTGGAATACTGACTTGGTATGTGATTATCCAAGTTTCTTTTGCCATTACTCATATGTTCATATACTTAGAAACAAATACACATGAAA
>NW_027987372.1:0-202 GCF_054177405.1 Leptonychotes weddellii
ACATTTGATTTCAAGCAGAAAATAATTATTCTGCCTCTACCTCGCTCGCTGCCTGTTGCCAGGTGCCGAAAGGTACAAAACCCAAGGAAGACATGGCCCCAGACACGAGGCACGACGAAACCACTGCTAATTAGAGCTGTAGTCGGTACCCAGAGGGCAGAGCAAAAGCCTCCAGAAGAACATGGAGATCAGCTTACCTCGT
>NW_027987373.1:0-202 GCF_054177405.1 Leptonychotes weddellii
GATGGACTCTGAAAAACAAACTGAGGGTTCTAGAGGGGAGGGGGGTGGGAGGATGGGTTGGCCTGGTGGTGGGTATTGAGGAGGGCACGTTCTGCATGGAGCACTGGGTGTTGTGCACGAACAATGAATCATGGAACACTTCATCTAGAACTAATGATGTAATGTATGGGGATTAACATAAGAATAAAAAAAAATAAAATAA
>NW_027987374.1:0-202 GCF_054177405.1 Leptonychotes weddellii
CAGATATGGTTCTATTCTTTACATCTCTCTCTAGACGCTAAGCTACGGGAACATTTACAAAATGCCAACAAGGAACAAGTGGAGATTTACTTCCTGGACCGTGAATCTATGCATTTTGGATCATCAACTGCCTTCAAAAGCTGTAAAGAAATAAATAGCAATGTGAGTAGAATTTCATGTACAAGGGGATTTTTTTTTTAAA
>NW_027987375.1:0-202 GCF_054177405.1 Leptonychotes weddellii
GATGGACTCTGAAAAACAAACTGAGGGTTCTAGAGGGGAGGGGGGTGGGAGGATGGGTTGGCCTGGTGGTGGGTATTGAGGAGGGCACGTTCTGCATGGAGCACTGGGTGTTATGCACAAACAATGAATCATGGAACACTTCATCTAGAACTAATGATGTAATGTATGGGGATTAACATAAGAATAAAAAATAAAAAAAAAA
>NW_027987376.1:0-202 GCF_054177405.1 Leptonychotes weddellii
AATAGAATCAAAGACACACAAAAGCTTTTACATAAATGTTTAGAAGTGTTATTAATAATAGACATATAGTGGAAATAACCCAAATTTCCATCAACCAATGAATGAATAAACAATATGTTATATCCATAGAATGGAATATTATTCAGCTCAAAAAAGAAATGAAGTTACAGTACAATATGAATGAAGCTTGAAAACATCATGC